>NC_069500.1:70938197-71185697 GCF_027579735.1 Bombina bombina | reverse complement strand
ACATGACTGTGCTTGCACGTGCCAGATGCACACATCCTTGCAAGTCCTGGGACTAGCATCCTGATTGGCTGCTTAAAGTCCCTTTACAATGGGATGGGACTACTGAGGAAGGTTTGATCTAAAATATCTTCCTTTTTCACATAGAGATGATCAGGTGATCTTTTCTACTTAGCATTTTTCAGACATGCTGCATCACTTTCAAGTGCTTCAACATTTGGGTATAATGTCCCTTGCACTGAAGACATTTTTTTTCTTTCGTGATTCAGATAGAGCATGCAATTTTAAGCAACTTTCTAATTTACTCCTATTATCAAATTTTCTTAATTCTCTTGGTATCTTTATTTGAAATGCAAGAATGAAAGTTAAGATGCCGGCCCATTTTTAGTGAGTAACCTGGGTTATTCTTGCTGATTGGTGGATAAATTCATCCACCAATAAAAAAGTGCTGTCTAAAGTTCTGAACCAAAAAAAGAAGCTTAGATGCCTTCTTTTTCAAATAAAGATAACAAGTGAACGAAGAAAATTGATAATAGGAGTAAATTAGTAAGTTGCTTAAAATTGCATGCTCTATCTGATTCACGAAAGAAAAAAATTAGGTTCAGTGTCCCTTTAAACTGGAACTATTCACACAATCAATTATAGAATCCATATTAATGTATTAATTCTGAAATCTCTGCATCCCCATTTTAAAGTAAAAGGTTTGCTTAGATATTCTGTAATGTTCATAGTCAGACTTTTAGGAACCATATAAGTAAACTGAGCTAAACTTCTTTTTAAATAGTGGTCAGTCTGTCTGTTTAGTCTGGTCTGGCCAGGCCAAGCCCCTGTAATTTACAGAATTAATTTTGCTAAATCATTGTATTTTTGTAGAGGATAATTTGCTTATAAAAAAATCTGTAACACGGCGTCAGCAAATTGTAAGAAAATGTAGTGCAAATGTGTCCATTCTAGAAATAAAGCAATTTACTTTATATAAACTTTATTTTTATTCTTAAAAGGACATAATCAAAACATTTTGTACCATCTAAAAGAGAGTTTTTTAACCTTTTAAAGCCATTATGCCATTCTATTCTGTCATAATTAGACTGGGCTTTAAAGCCATTATGCCATTCTATTCTGTCATAATTAGACTGGGCTTTAAAGCCATTATGCCATTCTATTCTGTCATAATTAGACTGGGCTTTAAAGCCATTATGACGGAATAGAACGTCATAGCTAACGGCTGTCTTGAAGCCTTCTGTGCTGTCAGGACTTGATCGCGGTCTTGGGGACGTTCCTAGGGTTGTAGGGACACCCCCCAGACGCAATCCAATAATTGAAATCTCGTGATTGTGTGCACGATCGCGTGGTTTCAATTTGTCTACATCAGAACAGTTGTTCCGATGTAGGCACTTTAGCCCTGACACGAAAGGGTTAAAATGTACTATGTTACTCTGTTTTTTGTTTTTTAATGGATGTTCCTGAGCTGAATAAACTTATTGTTTTTCTGCGGAAGTTGACTCAGCACGTGACCAATAGAGTAATTGAATAAAGACACTTCATGTTAGTTTTTCTTTCAATTTAAACAGCTTAAACTTATTTTCCCATGCAAAAATATTAAAGGGACACTGAACCCAATTGTTTTGTTTCATAATTCAGATAGAGCATGCAATTTTAAGCAACTTTCTAATTTACTCGTATTATTAATTTTTCTTCGTTCTCTTGCTATCTTTATTTAAAAAGCAGGAATGTAAATCTTAGCAACCAGCCCATTTTAGGTTCAGCACCATGGATAGTGCTTGCGTATTAGAGGCTTACATTTACCCACCAATAAGCAAGCATAACCCAGGTTCTCAACCAAAAATGGTCCGGCTCCTATGCATCAGATTCCTGCTTTTAATAATAATAAAGATAGCAAGAGAACAAAGAAAAATTCATAATAGGAGTAAATTAGAAAGTTGCTTAAAATTGCATGCACTATCTGAATCATGAAAGAAAAAAATTGGGTTCAGTGTCCCTTTAATATTTTTGCATGGGAAAATAAGTTTAAGCTGTTTAAATTGAAAGAAAAACTAAGATGAAGTGTCTTTATCAGTTTTATCTCAGAAAAATAGATGAACTTGAACAGCCTTAAAGGGACAGTAAAGTCAAAATTAAACTTTCTTGATTCAGATAGAGCATGCAATATTAAATAACCTTCCATTTTACTTTATTGGCAAATTTGCTTTGTTCTCTTACTATACTTTTTTGCAGAGTAGACGTAGCTCGGCTCATTGGAGCGCAGGAGCGTGCACATGTCTTTAGTACTCTATGGCAACATTGTAGCAGTTATACTATGAGCCTAGCTAGGTTTACTCTTCAACCAAGCATATCAAGAGAACAAAGAAAAATGTTATAATACAAGTAAACTGGATAATTGTTTAAAATGGCGTGCTATATCTGACTCTTGAATGTTTATTTTTTACTTGTCCCTTTAATTTTGTTTTTTGCATTGTATTCAGCTGTTTTGGTGTTTCTGTGGTTAATTATTTCTTAAGTTATCATTACAACATTTTGTTAAAAAAAATCTCACAAACTACTAAACTTCTGAATTTGCAATAGTATTTAACAATCATTTCTTAAAGGAGACATGAAACTCAACATTTATTGTCCCCATAAAGGGCCAGATTACAAGTGGAGTGTAACGTTTAATGTTTAATTAAGGAAAAAGACAACGTTCTAGTATACATCCATTATTTGTTCTGCCGACCTTTGCTGTAAATGCCTCTAAAAAGGGTTCTAGTTTGACTCCCTCTAGAGCGGTTAAAGACCGTCAATCATGCTCAAGTATGGTGACATTTAACTTAGCTTGTAACATTCTACACAGTGATTGGTTAGATCAGAACACAATCTCATATACACAAGTCCCTAATTGGCCACAGCAAATGAGACCAGGGACACTGATTCCTGCAGGATTTTCATCTGGTTTATCCCTGAACTATTAAACTTAATAAATTGTGCTTACAAAAGTACAGCGTTAAATGATTTTAAAACATTTATATTGCAATGCAGAGCTTAATTACTGATGTATACTGTATGTGCCTTTAAATAAAAATCTCATGCTAATTTGTGATCATATTTCAGCTATAACATAAACCACAGTGCTGCTTTTATATCACCAGCATTTAGTAATACAACATGTGATTTATATGTGGCACTTATTTAGGGGTCAACAAATCTGTTTAAAATTTAGGAACCAGTAAGAATATTTTGGAGCCAGACAGTGGTATTTGTATATATAACCATGGAGAATAACCCAAAAAGTAAGGAGCCAGGGGTAAAAATCTAGGAGCCAGTGGCTCCCAGGTTTGTCGAGCCCTGTAATTAATGTTATATGCGCTATGTATTTCGTTCCTGAATACATCACCTTTCTCCTGTTCTTTTCCTCAGTGTAGTAATCTCACATCCTGATATTACATAGGGATAAAAGGCACTTTCCCAGCATCCTCATCATGCTTGTGAGCCAGAGAAGCAGACCCCGCTGCAGGGAGGTGAGAGGGCCTCAGCCACACTCGGTAGCCGTGGTAAGTTCTTCCAAACCTTCCATATTAACACACCTCTCTTGCTTCTGTTCTGCATTTACTCATTTCCATTTAGAGATGTGTTTTTTGTTTTTGTTTGTCTCATTATACATCATAGTGTCATGGGAATCAAAATTATTCAAATAGAATGTAGGCTTTAGTGCCGTTAGGACGGCATAGAACGTCCTATCCATTCGGCTGTCCTAAAACCATAGCTACTTCCTAAATGGGATTGTGTGCTGGAGGCGGTGCCTAGTGTCATAGACATTCCTCCCCCCAACCCGATCCCATCATTGAAATCACGTGATCACATGAATGATCGTGTGATTTCGATTTTTACATCGGAACTTTGTTCCGACAGGAAGGGGTTGAACATACTTTTCAACAAAGAATACACAGAGAGCAAACCAAATTAGATAATAGAGATGCATTGGAAAATTATTTAAATTTGCATGCTCTATCTGAATCATGAAAGAAAAGATTTGGGTTTTATGTCCCTTTAACTGCTTTACATGAAAGGATACTGAAGTAGGCTCAGGATCATGCACTTGTGTTGAGCACTGTATGGCAGCTGTTTGCAACAAGGTTTTGAAGACACGTGCACTCTCCTGATCCTATGTGTTATGGAAAGGATGTAAGTTCCAACACAGGATATCAAGAGAAAAGGGTAACTTTTAATAACAGAAGAAAATTAGAAACTTTATTTTATTATTTTTTTAGATAAAAGTTTAAATCCGACCTTCATGCTCACAAGTGCTGAGCCATTTCACACTCATGTGCTAGAGCTGTGTTTAGCTGTTTGACACTCATTGCATTTACACATTTCTGTAAAGTGCCTACACAAATCATACCTTGTTTCTTTTAGCAGACCAAGCATTTGTTTTAATAACTTTATTTAGGAAATCCCATTTTCAGTGCTAAATTGCATTAAGAGGAGACAAAATACATAGTGAAATTATATTACATAGTTGTTTCACTACACAAAACTAAACATTTTATATTAAAATCTCAAGGTGTTTACTGCCCCTTTTAAAATATCTCAAAAACTACTAAACCTATGGATTTACCATAGTAATTTAATAATCATTCCTTAAAGAGACAATAAACTCACCAGCCACTTTATTAGGTACACCTTGCTATTACCGGGTTGGACCCCCTTTTGCCTTCAGAACTGCCTTAATTCTTGGTGACATAGATTCAACAAGGTGTTGGAAACATTCCTCAGACTTTTTGGTCCATATTAACATGATAGCATCACACAGTTGCTGTTGATTTGTCGGCTGCACATCCATGATGCAAATCTCCCGTTCCACCCCATCCCAAAGGTGCTCTATTAGACTGAGATGTGGTTACTGTGGAGGCCATTGGAGTACAGTGAACTAATTCTCATGTTCAAGAAACCAGTTTGAGATGATTTTAGCTTTGTGACATGGTACATTATCCTGCTGGAAGTAGCCATCAGAAGATGGGTACACTGTAACCATAAAGGGATGGAAATGGTCAGCAACAATACTCAGGTAGGCTGTGGCGTTTAAACAATGCTCTATTGGAAGTCTAAAATAAAGAATGAACAAGGGGCGCCAACATAGTGTAAATCGCATATACAACAAAAATATAAATGTGATGTGCAGTGAACTACTCACAAAAGAAGTGGCACCTTACGTGAATAAGGTGCAAGAAAGCAGGCTGACGTTCAATAACCAGCAGTCAGTACGCTGGAGGTCTCACCCAGGGGACCTATGGAATCTGGACGGACGTCTGGAGGGTAGCACTAACGATCCTTGGGGCCAATAGCTGGAAAAGTGCTCTGGAAGCTGGTATGTTCTCCCTCTCTCTGCTCACACAGCCGAGATACGTCTCCAAAACTGACGATGTCAGTGCGCAAAAGTTTAGTAGCAAATGTCCTGTCAAAAGGACAAAGAAACAGCAGAAAAACCGGGTCGTGGTTTAAAACAAGCAGTGTTTTATTGCAACGCGTTTCTCAGTCTATTCCAGACCGTTTAATCAACGGTCTGGAATAGACTGAGAAAACGCGTTGCAATAAAACACTGCTTTTGACAGGACATTTGCTACGAAACTTTTGCGCACTGACATTGTCAGTTTTGGAGACGTATCTCGGCTGTGTGAGCAGAGAGGGGGAGAACATACCAGCTTCCAGAGCACTTTTCCGGCTATTGGCCCCAAGGATCGTTAGTGCTACCCTCCAGACGTCCGTCCAGATTCCATAGGTCCCATGGGTGAGACCTCCAGCGTACTGACTGCTGGTTATTGAACGTCAGCCTGCTTTCTTGCACTTTATTCACGTAAGGTGCCACTTCTTTTGTGAGTAGTTCACTGCACATCACATATTTTTGTTGTATATGCGATTTACACTATGTTGGCGCCCCTTGTTCATTCTTTATTTTAGACATCCTGACCCACCACACCGTGGACACAAGAGGAGCACGCCAAGCACCTAAGTACACTATATCCTTTATATCTTTGGATTGGACATTTTAAACCACAAATTTATTTTGGACATTGACATGAACTTTCACCATATCATTATATTGAATGTTTTCACTTTATATATTGTTGACCATTTGTTTTTATTGTTTTTTATATACCTTGTTGCTTTCACATTTGATCGTTCACACTTGTATTCACAATTGATTAGTCACATTTGTTTTTATTCACTGTTTCCAATAGCCCCATTGTTGTCTACGGGCATCAACGAACAGGTTTAACTAATTTCATCAGTGATTTCAGCGCATCCTCTTAGTTCTTCCTTTTAGGAATTACTTTATATATAATGCTCTATTGGTACTAAGGGGCCCAAAGTGTGCCAAGAAAATATCCCCCACACCATTATGCCACCACAACCAGCCTGAACCATTGATACAAGGTAGAATTGATCCATGCTTTCATGTTGTTTACGCCAAATTCTGACCCTACCATCTAAATGTTGCAGCTGAAATCGAGACTCATCAGACCAGGCAACGTTTTTCCAATATTCTATTGTCCAATTTTGGTGAGCCTGTGCAAATTGTTGCCTCAGTTTCCTGTTCTTTGCTGACAGAAGTGGCACCCGGTGTAGTCTTCTGCTGCTGTAGCCCATATGCTTCAAGGTTCGAAGTGCTGTGCGTTCAGAGATGGACTTCTGCATACCTTGGTTGTAACGAGTGGTTTTTTGAGTTACTGTTGCCTTTCTATTATTTCGAACCAGTCTGCCCATTCTCCTATGACTTCTGACATCAGCAAAGCATGGTAGTCCACACAACTGCCGCTCACTGGATATTTTCTCTTTTTCGGACCATTCTCTTTTTTGGACCCTAGAGATGGTTGTGCGTTAAAATCCCAGTAGATCAGCAGTATTTTAAATACTCAGACCAGCCTGTCTGGCACCAACAACCATTCCAGGTTCAAAGTCACTTAAATCCCCTTTCTTCCACATTCTGATGCTTGGTTTGAACTTCAGCAAGTCATCTTCACCATGTCTAGATGCCTAAATGCATTGAGTTGCTGCCATGGGATTGGCTGATTAGCAATTTCTGTTACCAAGCAATTGAACAGGTGTACCTAATAAAGTGGCCGGTGAGTGTATTATTCACGTAAATGTTTTATTAAAGGGGCATAATACCCAAATGTGTAAACACTTGAAAGTGATGCAGTATAGCTGTAAAAAGCTGACTAGAAAATATCAGCTGAACATCTCTATGTAAAAAAGGAAGATATTTTGCCTCAAAAGTTTCTCAGTAGCCACATCCCATTGTAAAGGACTTCTAAGCAACAAATCAGTATGTCTGTCCCGGGACAGCGGAAGGAGCGAGCTTACGTGCACTCTCATCTTATTTCCATATTCAGCTTAAGGAAGTTTACAATGAAATCTCATGAGAGTTAAGTCAAATCTCATGAGATCACAGTAAAAGAGTTCATGACCTCAGCACTGTTGATGCTGATTGGCTGCTGTTCATTTCTTCATTTTTTTTTATTTATTTTTTTATTTTTTTACCTGCAGCTGAGCAGCAGTTGAGTATAACTTTTTACACAGCACTTACTCTGCTGAGCTGAGGAGATTGTGAGGTAAAATATCTTGCTTTTTTACATAGAGATGCTCAGGTGATATTTTCCTGTCAGTTATTTACAGTTATACTGCATCAGTTTCAAGTGATTTAGCATATGAGTATTATGTCCCTTTAAGGAAAATACACATATACACATTATTTATTCTGCCTTTTTTTCTGTAAAAAAACCTCTAAAATACTTTTGCTTGCCCCACTCCTTTCAGAGAGACTAGAGAGCCTCGATCATGATTATTTAAATGGAGACATTTTCCTGAGCCTGTAACATTCTACACAGTGATTAGTTAGATCAAAGCACAATCTTATATACATCAGTTGTTAAATGACTGGAGCAAAGGAGACCAGGAACATGGATTCCATCAGACTTTTCATGTTTTCTATCCCTGAACTGCTCCTGATTTGCAAAACCTTGTAAATTGTGATAACAAAATAACAGTGTTAAATGATTTTGAAAAATTTATTTTGCAATGCAGTGCTTGAAGGGACATGCAAGCTAGAAAAGAAAATGTTAGAACATTTTATTATGGCACTACTGGGAGCTAGTTGAGCACATCTGATGAGCTAATGACAAGAGAGAAATGTGTGTAGCCACCAATTAACAGTTTTTTTCCAGTAGTGTCTTACTACTGCTGAGAATATGTACATATTCTTTGCAACTTAAAATGCCAAGAGAAAAAGGGTTCTATTGTACTGTTGTGGTGCTAGCCTAGAGCACCATAAAAGGTACCTAGTAGAGAGATAGTACGCAATTTATATGGTAATCATCTGCAACCTAAATGTGCACAAATACCCCCTGTGTTTTATTAGGGGAGAGTACAGGCTCTGAATCTCTCCCCTTATCAGACACTGCACAAATACCCTCTGTGTTTTATTAGGGGGAGAGTACGGGCTCTGAATCTCTCCCCTTATCAGACACTGCACAAATACCCTCTGTGTTTTATTAGGGGAGAGTACGGGCTCTGAATCTCTCCTTATCAGACACTGCACAAATACCCTCTGTGTTTTATTAGGGGAGAGTACGGGCTCTGAATCTCTCCTTATCAGACACTGCACAAATACCCCCTGTGTTTTATTAGGGGAGAGTACGGGCTCTGAATCTCTCCCCTTATCAGACACTGCACAAATACCCTCTGTGTTTTATTAGGGGAGAGTACGGGCTCTGAATCTCTCCCCTTATCAGACACTGCACAAATACCCCCTGTGTTTTATTAGGGGAGAGTACAGGCTCTGAATCTCTCCCCTTATCAGACACTGCACAAATACCCTCTTTGTTTTATTAGGGGGAGAGTACGGGCTCTGAATCCCTCCTTATCAGACACTGCACAAATACCCCCTGTGTTTTATTAGGGGAGAGTACGGTCTCTGAATCTCTCCCCTTATCAGACACTGCACAAATACCCTCTGTGTTTTATTGGTGGGAGAGTACGGGCTCTGAATCTCTCCTTATTAGACACTGCACAAATACCCCCTGTGTTTTATTAGGGGAGAGTACGGGCTCTGAATCTCTCCCCTTATCAGACACTGCACAAAAATACCCTCTGTGTTTTATTAGGGGGAGAGTATGGGCTCTGAATCTCTCCCCTTATCAGACACTGCACAAATACCCTCTGTGTTTTATTAGGGGAGAGTACGGGCTCTGAATCTCTCCCCTTATCAGACACTGCACAAATACCCTCTGTGTTTTATTAGGGGGAAGAGTACGGGCTCTGAATCTCTCTCCTTATCTGACACTGCACAAATACCCTCTGTGTTTTATTAGGGGGGAGTACGGGCTCTGAAGGTCTCCCCTTATCAGACACTGCACAAATACCCTCTGTGTTTTATTAGGGGAGAGTACGGGCTCTGAATCTCTCTCCTTATCAGACACTGCACAAATACCCTCTGTGTTTTATTAGGGGAGAGTACGGGCTCTGAATCTCTCCCCTTATCAGACACTGCACAAATACCCTCTGTGTCTTATTAGGGGAGAGTACGGGCTCTGAATCTCTCCCCTTATCAGACACTGCACAAATACCCTCTGTGTTTTATTAGGGGGAGAGTACAGGCTCTGAATCTCTCCCCTTATCAGACACTGCACAAATACCCTCTGTGTCTTATTAGGGGAGAGTACGGGCTCTGAATCTCTCCCCTTATCAGACACTGCACAAATACCCTCTGTGTTTTATTAGGGGGAGAGTACAGGCTCTGAATCTCTCTCCTTATCAGACACTGCACAAATAATACCCTCTGTGTTTTATTAGGGGAGAGTACGGGCTCTGAATCTCTCCCCTTATCAAACACTGCAAGTGCATAATCAGGGCAGGTGGTCACGTGTCACACCCCTTTATAATTTTCACATCAGAGATCTCATACCCCTGTAACTAAATATTGGCTCTTTAGTGGCCCCATCCCTTACCACTATAAATTGCCTGGTTTCTAATGTGGCAGTTGATAACCATTTCTAAAGAGAAATTAAACTGCAGGGTACAACTACGACAGAGCCCAGTTACTACTCACTGTGATATTGTTTTTTTTCTCTCCTGTGCATTCAGCTTCCTTCAAAGCTACATGTCTTATCTTAACCCTTTACAGGTGCCAGTTGATAAAGCTCCACATCTTCATACTGGGAGCTGCCATCTTGGAGCACATGTATTCTCCTAAATTCAAAGCCTTTCCAGTCTATTAGAAAACCCGGTTATTAGAAAATCCTGTTACAGAAGCAGTGTGCATTTACAATCTGTGGCACTGGTTGCTTTTTGACAGCTGTACCTTACACAGTTTAAACGTTACATAACAAATATAAAAATAGTCCTCAGATGTATCGGCGGTTAAAATGTACAGCACCTGCTCTGTATTGTGAACACTAAGCTGAAGTGCACAATTTGGCTTGTCATAAAGACAACAGTGTCACTGATCTGTAAATACACAACACTCATGTCACAGAAATCAAGAATACCAAAGGTCCGAGATGGTGGTGCCCAGTATGAAGATGCAGCGCTTCACTAACAGAACTTGTATGGGATTAAAAAAAAGAGAACAGCTATATAGAGAGTTGCACAGTGAGTTGTAACCATGTTATAGTTGTACCCAGCAGATTATTGTTCCTTTAATTGGGATCTGCTGCCTCCCAGGGGGAGAAGTGAACACTCCGTTGAAGGAGGGGTGTCTGCCATTTCAAATGAGGGGTCATAGCACAAAGAGGGGTAAGATGTTACTTTTCTAAGAAAACCAGGATCTGTTCTAGGCCTTTGATATTTAACAGTGTGGCTCATTCTAATCACACAGCTTTTTGTTCTCCCAAATTCAAACCCATTCCAGTGCATTAGAAAACCTGGTTATTGTGTAGTTTACCAGTAAGTTTGCGCTTTGTTAACTTCAATAATACGTTGCATTGAGAACATTCAGCAGTGGTATTCCAATCCACAAAAAAAAACTAAAAAAAAAACAAAAGAAAAGGAGGGTGCGGAGTGATGTGTAGATCAGACTCAACTGGCTTCCCCAAGTCTGATATGCTCCCAATATCAGATGTGTAGAAGTGTGCAAAGTGGGTGTGGGGAGCGCTCAAAAAGAGCTGTGAGTTTAGGCTGTGATTCTATTATAAACTTAAAAATATTTCAAAATTATATTATCTCACAAATTTGTGTTGTATTTCTAGTATACTTAATAAGGTGGTTAAGGTGTATTGATTCTTCTAATTAGCACTTTGTGGTTGTCTGGTAGAACTGTTGTGTCGTTTCCTATATGAAGTGTTTCAATGTATTAAAAGAAATTTGTATCAAAGTGTTTATAAAGTAAAATGTCCGTTATTAATTGTGTCAATCTGTGTCTGGTGTTACTTAGATACTCCTATTCCTTAAGTTCTTATTGTGGGAAAAATAATAATAATAATAATAGCTGACTAGCAATAATCTTCTATTTCTTTAAACTCTGAGGTAATTATTATTTAGCAATGATGACAAATGTGATTCCAACATGTACTTCTTACTGTACTTTATAAATGATAAGATAAACAAAATCGTTTTTTGTATATAAAAGAAGTTTTACTAGGATATTTAAAAAGACAATTTTACTAACATATATTATTATACCATGTAAGCATGTATATTTGTTTAGAGCATATAGGGGTACATCCTTGTATTAAATGTCTTAAAAAATTTTTTAGACATTTATTACAAGGATGTAAAGGCTAACTCTGCTACATATCTATCCCTATTTTGTGTATACTAATAACTGCTAGACAATATATACTAGCATTATGGCAGTGACTAGCCTTGTTGTCTGCAGACTAAAGCAATGATTGTCTCCTCCTAATAAAGTAAATGGTGGGTGGCGTTCGGATATTGAAAAACTATTGGAGTAAAAAGAATGTTAACTTATTTTAAAAATGTTTAGTTGGTTGAAATGTTATCCTTTAGCAACATAACAGAAATGCCTTGTAATTACAATGTGTTTACTGTCCCTTTAACCCCTTCACCCAAAAGGACGTATATATACGTCTTGCAGTACTTTGCCTATCGTACTGCAAGACGTGTGTGTATATGTATATATATATATATATATATATATATATATATATATATATATATATATATATATATATATATAAATCCAATAGTACCAGCACTCGCTATTAAATTGCAGCGTCGGGGTGCTCCCAAGTTCTAAGTATGCATAAGAGGTTCCAGTGAACAGAGGCACTCGCCGTTAAGGTGAACAAAAGTGTTTTAATTCTAATGTGATAGAATAAAAACACTTTTGTTCACCTTAACGGCGAGTGCCTCTGTTCACTGGAACCTCTTATGCATGTATATATATATATATATATATATATATAAAAATATATATATATGCTCCAGCACTCTCGACTGTTAAGCTCTTGAAACTCCAGCCATCTGTCACATATGGAGCCGGAGAGCAATCATATGGCTTCATATGAGGGCAGATGCCTGATCCTTATAGACTGTGTGTGTCACCTTCTTTAACGATCATTCCTGGCGCTGGCGGGAGGTGTGGAGGGCCCAGCAGGGGAGGCGAGAGGGAGTGGGAGGGCCCTACGCTACGTCAAAAATTAAATTAAAGGACAGGGTGGTAGGGGCAGCTACGCTACAGAAAAAGGGATCTGGGGCATGTGGGAGCCCTAACTAAAGATTGTGGGTGGGGGGGGGGAGGTAGGGGGACACTACACTACAGAAATAAGAAACAAATAATAAAATAAAATAAATATATACATATATATATATATATATATATTTTTTTTTTTTTTAAAGGAGCAGTTTATAGGTACTGGCAGACAGCTGCCAGTACTTAAGATGGTGCCTAACAGTTAGAGGGGGGAGATTTAGAGAGCTGTTTGGGGGGTATCAGTGAGGTTGGTGGGTAAGGGGGGATCCTACACTGCAGAAAATATATAGAAACAAGAAAAAAAAACATGAAAAAAATTAAAGGCTTATATTTTCATACTGGCAGACTGTCTGCCAGTACCTAGGATGGGGGTTACCAGTGGGGTAGGGAAGAGAGCTGCTTGGGAGGGATCAGGGGGTAGGAAGTGTCAGGGGGAGGGCTACTCTCTATACTAAAGCTAAAATTAACCTTACAAGCTTCCTAATTAACCCTTTCACTGCCGGGAATAATAGAAGTGTGGTGCGCAGCTGTAATTAGCGGCCTTCTAATTACCAAAAAGCAATGACAAAGCCATATATGTCTGCTATTTCTGAACAAAGGGGATCCCAGAGAAACTTTTACAAACATTTCTGTCATGATTGCACAAGCAGTATGTAAATAATTTCTGTGAGAAACCCAAAGTTTGTGAAAAAAGTACCAATTTTTTTATTTGAACGCAGTTGGTGGTGAAATATACCAAAATGGGAATAACTTTCCAATTTATTTATATTATCTAATCTGTTTTGTTTTCTTTGTATCCTTTAGTGAAAAATACACTTATGTAGGGTCAGAAGCTGCTGATTGGTGGCTGAAAATATGTGCCTCTTGCTATTGGCTGTCAGCCAGCTCCCAGTAGTCACAAAGGCTTTACTCAGTGAGTCTCTTCATTCTAGTGGTATCACAGAAAATGGGGATGATATGGGTTAAATTGTATGTTTAAGACAAAAGGCTTCTCTTGTTAGCTCTAAGATCATATTGAGAAACTATTGGGAAGTTTAACACATGTTGTAATCGCTAGGGGAGAGTGGTGCCTTGTAGGGAAGTGTTAAATAATTTGCCCATTGGTATTTTGCTGTGCTATTTCTTCACTGAGAGCTTTAGCGAGTCAGTTGACTATACAATAACATATATTCTTTGCCATGTAGAAAGCCAAGTTTCCTTCAGCCAGACCAATGGATTTTTTGATTACGGAAAGAAGGCGTCGGGAGGATTTTATTAATGACATGTTGGTCTACACCAAGGAGGACAAAGATAAAACTGTTAAAGGCAAATGGGAGAAGGTTACTGACCATAAAATACTACACAACATGGTACAGAGGAAGGTCTATGAGACCATGCGTGAATACAAAATGCACATAGAAGAAAGGCGAGACAGGTAATAAATAGATTTAGCTTTTTTTATTGGAATAGTGTCTGTCTATCTATCCATCTATCTATCTATCTATCTGACATAGTAACAATTGGAGTAGATAAAAAGTAGGATGCAAGCCTTTTATATTTTTAAAATGGTCAAAAATATTAAGCCTTACATGAATATTTATAAAAGTAACTGAAAAACATTTAAACTATTAGATTTATTTTATTATAGATTTTATTTAAAGTGAAAGTAAATCCTAGCGTTTTACAAACGCTAGGATTTACTATTGAAACAAATAAAGGGCACTTTCATTCATGAAGTATAAGATACTTCATGTAGAAAGCTCCTTTATTTGATTCAACCGATCGCCGCTCTTAGCTCCTACAGCAGCGCATGGCTAAAAAAAATTTGGCTCCCATGGGCGCCAAGCCGGATTTACCGCACGGCTATTGGCTAAGAGGTGAAAACGTCACCTCGTAGCCAAAATATTTTTTAGCCGTGGGCTGCTGTAGGAGCTTAGAGCGGCGATCGATTGAATCAAACAAAGGAGCTTTCTACATGAAGTATCTTATACTTCATGAATGAAAGTGCCCTTTTATTTGTTTCATTAGTAAATCCTAGTGTTTGTAAAACCCTAGGATTTACTTTCACTTTAAGTTGACATTTATTTAGTATTTCTGAGTGGCAACAGTCAATTTTATGTGTTTTTATTGTGTTATATGAAAGAGGATATTTTCATACAATGTATATATTCTCCATTAATGGCCTTCATTCCAATCCATTAGAGTCTGGGCACATATTGTATACAACTCAGGTGTTTTTTGACTTCTCTTTCTGGGCCATTCCAATGCATTTCAAGAACTGCTATTTGAATGAATAAAACCACCTATAACTGTGACATTTATTTAAGATTGAGTAAAAACACATATATGTGTACATTAAGGCATAAAGTAGACCTTTGTGGTATTTTTATGGATTTTATTCCAATCTTTCATTGAAAGAAGTTGTAACTAGGAAATGGGAAACGCATACGTTATCAGAGTGATACGTTGAGGTATCCTCTGCATGAGCAGGTTAATAAAAGTAATTTTAACTGTGTAGTTACAACAATCCACTACGAGTGATGTGTACAATTGCGCAGAAGTACAAAAAAATTGTGTTTTTTATTTTTTAATTATTTTAAAAACATATGTTTTGCACAAATTACTAAGCCTGAGCATTCAGCAGCTTTGTTTGCTGCCAAATGCGTAAGAAGGAGGCAGCTCACAGCTCTTTACAGAGGCAGATCTTTACTTGTGAAGGTGCAACACATTAAAGAAGCTTCCTAATGCACAGGCCTACAAATGAGATATGCATACATACAGTACATTCACACACACATGTACATACACATACAACCTTACATACATACACACACACACAACCTTACATACATACATACATACACATACAACCTTACATACATACACACACACACAACCTTACATACATACATACACATACAACCTTACATACATACACACACACAACCTTAAATACATACATACACATACAACCTTACATACACACACATGTACATACACATACAACCTTACATACATACATACACACACACACAACCTTACATACATACATACATACATACACATACAACCCTACATACATACACACACACACACAACCTTACATACATACATACACATACAACCTTACATACACACACATGTACATACACATACAACCTTACATACATTTACACACACACAACCTTACATACATACACACACATACAACCTTACATACATACACACACACACACACAACCTTACATACATACATACACACACACACATACAACCTTACATACATACACACAACCTTACATACATACACACACAACCTTACATACATACATACACATACAACCTTGCATACATACACACACACACACAACCTTACATACATAGATACACATACAACCTTACATAAACACACATGTACATACACATACAACCTTACATACATTTACACACACACAACCTTACATACATACACACACACAACCATACATACATACACACACATACAACCTTACATACATACACACACACACACAACCTTACATACATACATACACACACATACAACTTTACATACATACACACACACACACACAACCTTACATACATACACACACATACAACCTTACATACATTCTCACACACACACATGTACATACACATACAACCTTACATACATTCTCACACACACACATGTACATACACATGCAACCTTACATACATTTATACACACATGTTCATACAACCTTACATACATACCCACACATATACATACACATACAACCTTACATTCATACCCACAGATGTACATACACATACAACCTTACATACATTCACACACACATGTACATACACATACAACCTTACATACATACACACACACATACAACCTTAAATACATTCTCACACACACATGTACATACCCATACAACCTTACATACATTCATACACACATGTACATACACATACAACCTTACATACATACCCACACATGTACATACACATACAACTTTACATGCATACCCACAGATGTACATACACATACAACCTTACATACATTCACACACACATGTACATACACATTCAACCTTACATACATTCACACACGCATGTACACACATACATGTACATACACATACAACCTTACATACATTCATACACATACAACCTTACATACATTCTCTCACACACACACATACATTCACACAGATGTACATACACATACAACCTTACATACATTCACACACGCATGTACACACACATACATGTACATACACATACAACCTTACATACATTCATACACCTACAACCTTACATACATTCTCTCACACACACACATACATTCACACAGATGTACATACACTTACAACCTTACATACATTTACACACACATGTACATACACATACAACCTTACATACATTTAAGTGAAAAGGGGAGTGGGGTAAGTGCGCTAAAAAAGCTAAAGGTATCAGAACAAAGTTTTTAATTTTTCTTAATGATTATTAGTATTACATTAATATTTAAAGTATTATTTATGTTTTGCTATGTTAAACAGTGGTGAAAAAAATAAGATGTGATCTTCGAAATATATGCTAAAATAAAAATAAAAATTAGCTAATAAAACAAATGTTGAGAGAAAATGTTGTTCTTTAAATTTTATGTGCTAAAATTAGGAGTGGATTTAAATTTCTCTAAGTGATATCATAAAAAAGTAACTAGAAATGTTGCTAAAAAAGGTAATGTGAAAAAATGTATCGTTAACAGTGTTTAAAATTTATTATGTGTGAAAACTTCTTATATAGGGTTATACGGTACTAAGAGACTGAGTAGTAAAAAGTGGAATATCAATAGCAATATTTGAGATTATATATTTATGGGTCCAGAACTAAAAATAGCAGGTTCCAAGGGACCAATCAGATAGCCCTTATATAGTAAATGCACACAGATGTAAAGAATCTTACATATTTATTATCCATTAAAAGTTTTACAATATAACAATTAGAAAGGGGACGTCTCCCCAATTGCACAGCCTAAAATTTCTCTAAAATCATAAAAATCTAAAACAGACTTAAATAAAACGATCTCTGTAATTGTCAGCAAATATTCAAAAACTATATATCATATAAGCACGGTTGAATTTTAAATTGTGAACTCTCGTAATGATAGATTCGTTATCCGGAGTGAGTTTTTTTATCACCTTAAAATTATATGTGAATAGTACAGAGTCTCTATGCAAGTTCCGTAATAGATTGTGATGACACACAGAGGTATGTTTTCTAGGGGTGATTACACACTCCCTTCAATTGTGGTTAAGACAAATTTTAAAGCTTACTTTTTCTGAATCCTGGAAGAGCTTCTGGAGCCTGTGTCCGCCGGCTATCTCTCAGCCGAGTCAGCACGCCGCATGGATCTTGGCGTCTGACGTCACCGGTAAATCCGCCGGTTGTCAAAAACAGAAAAAAATCTCAGCTGGAGTGTATGTTGTATCCAGGTATGATTTGGGAGACAAGTTCTTTGTGAGCCAGTAGAAATTGCACCCTGCACCTAGTGCCAATGCACGCAGGGATAGGTTAGACTCAGATATTGATGATACAAAACGTAGCAGAATAACCCGGTTTACCTCAGATATTGATTAAAAGTTGATTTGGGATTCAGATGTCATCATCTGTAATAGGCACAGTCACTTAGATCGACGCGTTTCACTCACCAGGGAGCTTTATCAAGATGCAGGTGACTGGCAAAAGGTGTTCTTAAGTAGGCTGTGGATAATTCTGATTGGTCCTTTTCAGATGCTTTTTTGTAAAGGTGGAATTACAGGTGTTTTCTTCATACGGGTATCATACTCCTTATACATGCTCAGAGACTTAAGGTGGATATCTTTAAACTCAAAAGAAGACTTTTAAACTTTTTAATGCAGTTCTTTTTCTGGTGCTTAAGTCATTTTTCTTATTGGTTTCCTGTTGTTTTAAATGTCAAATGGTTGTTTTCAAACCAACAAATACTGGTTTTTATTCTAACTACATGTTCTATATCATATAATTACTTACACTATACATTAAAAATCAAATTTTAATCCATTGTAACTAATAATGTCCCTCCTATAAGGACATAACAGCTGTTCATGAAAATGTATTACTTAGAATATTTACATCTGTTTTGCATAAGGTATAACTACATATTCTCAAATTGTTATTTTTGTAAGTTAAGGTTTGTGTGATAGATTGGAGTCATTTTAACACTTTCTGTTAATTCTATTATAATTCGAAGAGAAAAGGTGAGAGGTCTAGTTCAGAGTTCAGGCCTTTAGGGTGTAGAGTATCATATTTATAGATCAGTTCAGCTTCCTTTATCAACAATTTTTTCTCTATATTCCCACCTCTCCAATGTTTATGTACTTTCTTTAGTGTTTAGTGTTGCCTTTGTGAACTGTTTTAAAATGTTTGTATAGGTGAGTGTCGTCCTTACCATTTTTGATATTGCCAATGTGCTCTCTTATGCGGTCCCTTACCATTCTTGTAGTTTCTCCAAAGTAAAAAAGATTACAGGAGCACTTTAAGACGTAAATTATATTTTTATTGGTACATCTTATGATATCTTGAATAATGAGGGGTTTTGTAACATTATTGATTTCGATATTCTTCACTTTACTACTATGACTACAGGCCTTGCATGAATAGCAGGGAAAGAATCCCATAATATTTTTACCTGTTAGATCTTTTTGTTTAAAAATAATTTTCTTTGTTTTTTTCAGTTCACTCGGGACTAAAAGTGTCTTTAAATTGGCAATTTTTTTGAATATAAATACGGGGTTATCAGAGATTTTTTCACCTAATACATCGTCTTCTTTAAGAAGATGCCAGTGTTTTTTATTGCTTTTTTTATAATATTCTGGTCAATACTGTAATCTGTTATAAATGGAATCTTTATTTTATCGGTATTGTTTTCCCTTGGTCTTTCTTTGTACATTAATAGAGACTCCCTATCCGTATTTTTTGCTCTTTCTATGGCTTTCTCTGTGATATCGTTTTGATAACCCCTAGCTTTGAATCTTTCTAATAGGATCTCAGACTGCTGTTCAAAGTCTGCTATCCTAGAGCAGTTCTTCCTACGTAAATATTGCCCTATTGGGATACTCTTTTTCCATACGTCCAAGTGGCAGCTGTTTGCGTGTATGTAATTGCTGCAGTCGACCTTTTTGAAATGGGTTTTTGTTTCCAATTTATTTTCCACCCTCATAATCTCTAGATCTAGAAATACTATTGAGTCTTTACTGTAGTTATATGTAAAGTTTAGACCCCAAGTGTTGTTATTCATTTCTTTAAACATAATTTGTAGTTCTTGTTCTGTCCCCCTCCACACTATCAGAAGGTCATCAATGTACCTTTTATAGAGCACAAGGTTTGCACCATAGCTATCAAAGAACTGGGATTCCCATGCACCCATAAACATATTGGCATAGCTAGGTGCAAAACTTGTGCCCATGGCCGTGCCCTCTACTTGGAGATAGAATTTCTCGTTAAAAGAGTAGTTATTTTCTAGTATATATTTAATACTTTTCAAAATAAAGGACCTATGTTGGTCTGTCATAAGTGGGTCAGAGCTGAGAAACATGTCTATGGCTTTAATGCCCTTTGAGTGGTTAATCACTGTGTACAGCGATGTAACTTACAAAAATAACAATTTGAGAATATGTAGTTATACCTTATGCAAAACAGATGTAAATATTCTAAGTAATACATTTTCATGAACAGCTGTTATGTCCTTATAGGAGGGACATTATTAGTTACAATGGATTAAAATTTGATTTTTAATGTATAGTGTAAGTAATTATATGATATAGAACATGTAGTTAGAATAAAAACCAGTATTTGTTGGTTTGAAAACAACCATTTGACATTTAAAACAACAGGAAACCAATAAGAAAAATGTCTTAAGCACCAGAAAAAGAACTGCATTAAAAAGTTTAAAAGTCTTCTTTTGAGTTTAAAGATTTCCACCTTAAGTCTCTGAGCATGTATAAGGAGTACGATACCCGTATGAAGAAAACACCTGTAATTCCACCTTTACAAAAAAGCATCTGAAAAGGACCAATCAGAATTATCCACAGCCTACTTAAGAACACCTTTTGCCAGTCACCTGCATCTTGATAAAGCTCCCTGGTGAGTGAAACGCGTCGATCTAAGTGACTGTGCCTATTACAGATGATGACATCTGAATCCCAAATCAACTTTTAATCAATATCTGAGGTAACCCGGGTTATTCTGCTACGTTTTGAATCATCAATATCTGAGTCTAACCTATCCCTGCGTGCATTGACACTAGGTGCAGGGTGCAATTTCTACTGGCTCACAAAGAACTTGTCTCCCAAATCATACCTGGATACAACATACACTCCAGCTGAGAATTTTTTCTGTTTTTGACAACCGGCGGATTTACCGGTGACGTCAGACGCCAAGATCCATGCGGCGTGCTGACTCGGCTGAGAGATAGCCGGCGGACACAGGCTCCTGAAGCTCTTCCAGGATTCAGAAAAAGTAAGCTTTAAAATTTGTCTTAACCACAATTGAAGGGAGTGTGTAATCACCCCTAGAAAACATACCTCTGTGTGTCATCACAATCTATTACGGAACTTGCATAGAGACTCTGTACTATTCACAAATAATTTTAAGGTGATAAAAAAACTCACTCCGGATAACGAATCTATCATTACGAGAGTTCACAATTTAAAATTCAACCGTGCTTATATGATATATAGTTTTTGAATATTTGCTGACAATTACAGAGATCGTTTTATTTAAGTCTGTTTTAGATTTTTATGATTTTAGAGAAATTTTAGGCTGTGCAATTGGGGAGACGTCCCCTTTCTAATTGTTATATTGTAAAACTTTTAATGGATAATAAATATGTAAGATTCTTTACATCTGTGTGCATTTACTATATAAGGGCTATCTGATTGGTCCCTTGGAACCTGCTATTTTTAGTTCTGGACCCATAAATATATAATCTCAAATATTGCTATTGATATTCCACTTTTTACTACTCAGTCTCTTAGTACCGTATAACCCTATATAAGAAGTTTTCACACATAATAAATTTTAAACACTGTTAACGATACATTTTTTCACATTACCTTTTTTAGCAACATTTCTAGTTACTTTTTTATGATATCACTTAGAGAAGTTTAAATCCACTCCTAATTTTAGCACATAAAATTTAAAGAACAACATTTTCTCTCAACATTTGTTTTATTAGCTAATTTTTATTTTTATTTTAGCATATATTTCGAAGATCACATCTTATTTTTTTCACCACTGTTTAACATAGCAAAACATAAATAATACTTCAAATATTAATGTAATACTAATAATCATTAAGAAAAATTAAACTTTGTTCTGATACCTTTAGCTTTTTTAGCGCACTTACCCCACTCCCCTTTTCACTTAAACAACACTGAGAAGAACAAAGGATCTTCTCATTTTGTAAGTGTGTGGTATCTCCTTTGTACCAGCGCTCTACTGTCACCCCACAGATCACAAAAATCTTACATACATTTACACACACACATGTACATACACATACAACCTTACATATATTCACACAGATGTACATACAACCTTACGTACATTCTCACACACACACATGTACATACACATACAACCTTACATACATTCATCCACATACACATACAACCTTGCATACATTCACACACATACAACCTTACATACATTCTCACACACACACAAGTCCCTTCCGTCAATCACCCTGTCTCTTGCCCTTCCCATGGAGCTCTGTGGCAAAGTACCGCTGGAGCGACCTGGGTTAAAGGAGACCGAGGATCCGAGCTGATGCGGCCGGTGGTTCCATGGGGTCGGCCAGCCGAAGGGCGGTCTGCTGAATAGGGCTTGGAATCCCCGGTTCTCCCTGAAGCTCATCTTCGGCAACTGGCCATCTCTGAGGCAGCCGGAGGTAAAGGTGCCTGGTGGCTGCTTGATGCGTCGGCCGGTCGGTAGTTCCAGGAGCCTGGCCGGGCGGAGAGAGATAGGTCGGTCAGAGACCAGCTCTTTTAAGATCAGGTTGACAGATGAAAACAAGGGAAACCAAAGCTTTGGGAGATCAAGGTTTCTTCCAAGGAGCCCAAAACCGCTGAGAAACAAGGGGGGTAGGAGTTTAACCCCTGCAGTCCGGTATCCGTGACAATAAACACACACACACACATGTACATACACATACAACCTTACATACATTCACACACACACATGTACATACATATACATCCTTACATACATTCTCACACACACACACATGTACATACACATACAACCTTACATACATTCACACACACACACATGTACATACACATACAACCTTACATACATTCATACACACATCTACATACACATACAACCTTACATACATTCACACACACACATGTACATACACATACAACCTTACATACATTCACACACACACATGTACATACACATACAACCTTACATACATTCACACACACACATGTACATACGCATACAACCTTACATACATTCACACATACACACATGTACATACGCATACAACCTTACATACATTCACACACACACATGTACATACACATACATCCTTACATACATTCACACACACACACACATGTACATACACATACAACCTTACATACATTCACACATACACACATGTACATACGCATACAACCTTACATACATTCACACACACACATGTACATACACATACAACCTTACATACATTCTCACACACACACATGTACATACACATACAACCTTACATACATTCACACACACACAAACATGTACATATACATACAACCTTACATAAATTCACACACACATGTACATACACATACAACCTTACATACATTCACACAGACATGTACATACACATACAACCTTACATACATTCACACACACACATGTACATACACATACAACCTTACATACATTCACACACACACATCTACATACACATACAACCTTACATACATTCACACACACATGTACATACACATACAACCTTACATACATTCACACACACACATGTAAATACACATACAACCTTACATACATTCATACACACATCTACATACACATACAACCTTACATACATTCACACACACACACACACATGTACATACACATATAACCTTACATACATTCACACACACATGTACATACACATACAACCTTACATACATTCACACACACACATGTACATACACATACAACCTTACATATATTCACACACATGTACATACACATACAACCTTACACACATTCATACACACATCTTCATACACATACAACCTTACATACATTCACACACACACACATGTACATACACATACAACATTACATACATTCACACACACACAGATCTACATACACATACAACCTTACATACATTCACACACACACATGTACATACACATACAACATTACATACATTCACACACACACAGATCTACATACACATACAACCTTACATACATTCACACACACACACACACACAGATCTACATACACATACAACCTTACATACATTCTCACACACACACAGATCTACATACACATACAACCTTACATACAAAACATCACCTACTTATATAATAAAAAAAATTGTACACTGTGAGTGTGGTGATGAGTGGTAAGAATGGAAGTTCGGGGAAGAGAGTGAGAAATGAGATATGACATTTATTTTCCTTTAATGGGACAATAAGGTCAAAATGAAAATTTAACAATTCAAGCAGATCATGTAATTTTAAACAACTTTCCAATTTACTTCAGTTAACAAATTTGCCTAATTTTCTCTTGGTATTCTTTAGTGAAAAGCATACCTAGGTAGTCTCAGGAGCGGCAATATACTACGGGGAGCAAGCTGCTGATTGGTGGCTGCACATAAATGCAATTGGCTCACCTGATGTGTTCAGCTAGCTCCCAGTAGTGCATTACTTCTCTTTCAACAAATCATACCAACGTAAATAAGCAAATTTGATAATGGTAAATTGGAAAGTTATTTAAAATGCTATGCTCTTTTTGAATCTTGAAAAAAATATTTGTGTTTTATGCCCCTTTTAAATAAAATCTATAAAATGTATTGAAATGAAAACTAGCATTTAGCAGTACTTGTTTTTATCGGATAATAAGAAAAAGCATTCGCAAGTCCTGCAACAGAAAATCTGTTTTGAAAAAATAAAAAGCAAGAATAATAAATAAAATTATATTTTAAAATACTCTCTGTTAGATGGAACAAAAAAATATTTTATTATATGCCATATGCTCAAAATGAGCTCAGATCAAAAGAAGCCCCAAGGTATGGCAACCCTCAAATCTTAGTCCCTTGCTGCTTGTACGTTACACAGGGCTAGATTACAAGTGGATCGCTACTTTGTGCTCCCACTTGCACGTTAACTTCGCTAGACGGAGGCTTTTTGAGTGCATTGGATTCCACTCGTAAAAAGTGAAACCGACTTGTGCTAAAAGATAGATTTGGCAAAGTCTTATTCAATATATTGCGCAAACTGGAAAACAAACTAACACCCATACTCGCGCACTAACCTGATCGGGTTTATTCAAGTGCACTAAACGCAACATTCATCTTGAATATTTCAAATTCCAATGTTCTTCAAATAGAGAACAATGTTCTTTTTATTGTAAATACATATTTTTATATATATATCTATATAAACCTATACTTGTATATCTATTCCTATTGATATATAGGTAGGTATAGACATATATTTTATAATAACAATATCAGATATATATCGAAATATATATATATATATATATATATATATTTAATAATAAAAAATACATTATTTTGCTATGTGAAGAACATAGGAATGTAAAATATGCGTAACATGCATCGGGGTTCGCAATTTAGGACTATAATTCATAGAATATATATATTTTACAGTATGTATAATAATTTTAAATATTTTTTATTAATATTTTTTAATATTTTATATTTCAATAACATGCATTAAAGATAGCAATTCCTCATGTGCGCTAACCCGACCACGTTAGTCCTAAAGTGTGAACCCAGGCGCTCTTTACTCATATTTTACATTCCTATGTTCTTCACATAGTAAATAATGTACATTTATTATTAAATATAGATTTCTTTATATATATCTGATACTGTTCATGTAAAATATGTATCTATACCTATATATCTATAGAAATAGATATACAGGTATAGGTATATATAGATAAATATAGAAATATATATTTACAATAAAAAGTACACTATCCTATAAGTGAAGAACATTGAAAAAAGTTAATTGTGTACATTACATATACAGTAAAACACATAAATACATCTGTGCATATATATATATATATATAGTAAAGCCCTTTGCCGCCCATTTTTTAACACCTGTATACCATATATCTTTGAGCCCTTATAACTTTTTTACTGAAGTTGGGTTAACCAGACAAGTGTAAATCCTAATTATGTTCAAGTGAATTTGAAAAAAAAAAACGATATCGCTTTCATGCTACAGTTAGCGCGCGTAATATAGCCTCTAGTGTGCTAACTCAAGTCACATGACATGCCACCTAGTGTTAGGCAGGAAGAGGCTGGGATGAGGAGAGAGGTCTGGGCCTAGCTGTCAGACAGTTGTAAAGAAACAATATGCATAGTCTACTAAACGGAGCAGTCATGCGCCTCAAAAGACCTTAGATCATTTCAAATTGACTTTATTCTATTTGTATCCTTTGTTGAAGAGCACATCAAGTGTCTTATGCACTATACGGCAGCAGTGTTTATAGCAATGTTTCTAACAATGTTATACATTGCTGCCATATAGTCGCAAAACGTGCTCACTCCTGAGCATATATGCTCTTCAACAAAGGATACCAAGAGAATGAAATACATTTCACAATAGAAGTACATTTATATGCACCAAAAGCAAAAAAAAATACTGATGCATAACTATTTTATAAGACCGAGACTGCTTTGTTTTGCAACCAATCTCATAATCTCATATAATTCTTTACTTATGCTATAATAGAAACTGAAACAATATATTTTCATCCTATATTCATCATCAGTATGTTTTATGCTTTCCAGTAAATGTGTATGTTATAAAGCAACAATAGTATTAAAGTATTAAAACCTGAATAAATAACTCACTATAGTTTGTGCGTAAAAGAAAATTGTTTTGTAGCTTTCTTTAAAGATCGGTGAAAAGAGCTTGTAGCTATTTGTTTTTGTAATTATATAATAAATGTTCCCTTTTAAATGTGTCCTCGGTTTATTACTAGCAATTTAGAAATTAGGTCATATTCACTGCTCTTAGGAATTTAGTTCCAATTAAATGTACAACAGTAAAAATCTCTTTCATTTTCTATGGCCTGATAATTGCAAGTTTTCTATGCACGACTGCACGGTTTGCGGTACAGTAATCTAAACTATTGTTTATTATAAATAACAATAAAAAAAAACATCTTTTCTCAATTTGCTTCAGGCTCAGAGACTTACTAGAGACAGAAGAAATTCAGTACATTAAGGAAATGGAATCTATGGAAGAAACAACTCTGGAGAGACAGGCGAAAATGAGAGAGAGAGTCAAAAGTCTGAGAGAGAAGAGAGAGCAGGAAAGACTCGCTCTGGTGTCTGCAAAACGGGAACAACAGTATAGGTTAGCACCGGCATATCTGCAGTTAAAGGGATATTAAAATCACAATTTATAAGGACATTAAGGGCACTGAAAACCCGATTTTATTTATTTTTTTCTTTCATGATTCATATAGAGCACATAATTTTTAACAATAATCCCATTATACTTCTATCATCAAATTTGCTTTTATAAACTTTGAAAACTGTGCTTTTTCCACTGCCCCAGAGAGGGGGAAGGGGGTCTTGCAGATTTTGAAGCTTAAACCTGCAACATTTTACACAGTGATTGCTTGATGAGTGCAAGAGCTCATTTATATTCTTCCTTAAATGGGCAGTCAGCACCAAAATTGTTGTTTAAAAAGATAGATAATCCCTTTACTACCCATTCCCTAATTTTGCACAACCAACATTGTTACATTAATATACTTTATAACATTTAACCCTCTAAATTTCTGCTTGTTTCTAAGCCACTATAGACAGCCTCTTATCACATGCATTTTTATTAGCTTTTCACAACAGGTGACTGCTAGTTCATGTGGGCCATATAGATAACCTTGTGCTCTCTTCCATGGGTTGTGGATGACACTGCACTAAATGGCTAAAATTCAAGTCAATAGATAAATAAATAAATAAAAAAAAAAAATTTCTCTTGTTAAGCGTGTTCAGTCCATGGGTCATCCATTACTTATGGGATATATTCTCCTTCCCAACAGGAAGTTGCAAGAGGATCACCCAAGCAGAGCTGCTATATAGCTCCTCCCCTCACATGTCATATCCAGTCATTCTCTTGCAACCCTCAACAAAGAAGGAGGTCGCGAGAGGAGCTGGAGTTTTTACTTAATTATTCTTCAATCAAAAGTTTGTTATTTTAAATGGCACCGGAGTGTGCTGTTTTTCTATCTCAGGCAGTATTTGGAAGAAGGAACTGCCTGCGTTTTTTTTCTATGATCTTAGCAGGCGTAACTAAGATCCACTGGCTGTTCTCGACATTCTGAGGAGTGGGGTAACTTCAGAAACTGGGTATAGCATGCGGGGTCCTCCGCAAATGAGGTATGTGCAGTACTTTATTTTCTGGGAATGGAATTGACTAAGAAAATACTGCTGTTACCGTATGATGTAAGTACAGCCTTAAATGCAGTAGTGGCAACTGGTATCAGGCTGATAAATGTATGCGCAGTCAAGTTATTTTCTAGGGACTAGAATTTGACTGAGAAAATACTGTTAAAACTGAAATAATACTTAAGCCTTATCTGCAGTGGTAACGACTGGTAGCAGGCTTAGTGATAACTTTGCATGACATTGGAAAATGTTATTTTTTAATAAAACGTTTACTGGCATGTTATTCGTTTTTGTGAGGTACTTTGGTGATAAATCTCTTGGGCATGATTTTTTTCCACATGGCTGACATATATTTTCTGCATGGAAACCGTTATATCAGGGCTCCCACTGTTGTGATAGGAGTGGGAGGGACCTTGTTTTAGCGCCTTGTTGCGCAGTTAAAATTCTAGCACAGTCTTCCTGCTTCTTCCTCTTTGATCCAGGACGTCTCAAGAGAGCACAGGGGTCTGCAAAAGTCATTTTTGAGGGAGGTAATCAGTCACAGCAGATCTGTGGCAGTGTGCTTGACTGTGATTAAAAGCGTTAAATCTTAATTGATATCCGTTTTATCCGTTTTGGGTATTGAGGGGTTAATCATCCTTTTGCTAATGGGTGGAATCCTCTGCTAATTTTACACTTCTTGTTAAGAATTGTTTTAATTATATCTGTATTTTTAAAGCGCTGCAGCGTTTTTTATATTGCTTGTAAACTTATTGAAAGTGATTTCCAAGCTTGCTAGTTTCATTGCTAAATCTGTTTAAACATGTCTGATTCAGAGGAAACTGTTTGTTCATCATGTTCAAAAGCCAATGTGGAGCCCAATAGAACGATGTGTACCAATTGTATTGATATTGCTTTGAATAAAAGTCAATCTGTACCGATAGAGAAACTATCACCAGACAACGAGGGGGAAGTTATGCCGCCTAACTCTCCTCACGTGTCAGTACCTGCGTCTCCCGCTCGGGAGATGCGTAGAATTGAGACGCCTAGTACATCTAGGCCCTTACAAATCACTTTACATGATATGGCTAATGTTATGAAAGAAGTATTATATAATATGCCCGAATTCAGGGGCAAGCGCGATAGCTCTGGGTTAAGGACAGAGCGCGCTGATGACACGAGAGCCATGTCTGATACTGCGTCACAATTTGCAGAACATGAGGACGGTGAGCTTCATTCTGTCGGTGACGGTTCTGATCCGGGGAGACCGGATTCAGAAATTTCAAATTTTAAATTTAAGCTTGAGAACCTCCGTGTGTTACTAGGAGAGGTATTAGCGGCTCTGAACGATTGTGACACGGTGGCAATCCCAGAGAAATTATGTAGGTTGGATAGATACTATGCGGTACCGATGTGTACTGACGTCTTTCCTATACCAAAAAGACTTACAGAAATTATTAGTAAGGAGTGGGATAGACCCGGTGTGCCTTTTTCCCCTCCCCCGATATTCAGAAAAATGTTTCCTATAGACGCCACCACACGAGACTTATGGCAGACGGTCCCTAAGGTGGAGGGAGCAGTTTCTACTTTAGCCAAGCGTACCACTATCCCGGTGGAGGATAGCTGTGCTTTCTCAGATCCAATGGATAAAAAGTTAGAGGGTTATCTTAAGAAAATGTTTGTTCAACAGGGTTTTATTTTGCAGCCTCTTGCATGCATTGCGCCTGTCACGGCTGCAGCAGCATTCTGGTTTGAGTCTCTGGAAGAGGCGATTCGCACAGAGCCATTGGATGAGGCTTTGCGCAGAGTTAGAACCCTTAAGCAAGCTAATGCGTTTGTTTCAGATGCCGTAGTACATCTAACCAAACTTACGGCTAAAAATTCCGGATTCGCCATACAGGCGCGCAGAGCGCTCTGGCTTAAATCCTGGTCAGCGGATGTAACTTCCAAGTCTAAGCTACTTAACATTCCTTTCAAAGGGCAGACCTTATTCGGGCCCGGCTTGAAGGAAATTATTGCTGACATTACGGGAGGTAAGGGCCACGCCCTTCCTCAGGACAGGGCCAAGCCAAAGGCCAAACAGTCTAATTTTCGTACCTTTCGTAACTTCAAGGCAGGAGCAGCATCAACTTCCTCCGCTCCAAAACAGGAAGGAACTACTGCTCGTTACAGACAGGGTTGGAAAGGCAACCAGTCATGGAACAAGGGCAAGCAGGCCAGAAAGCCTACTTCCGCCCCTAAGACAGCATGAAGACAGGGCCCCCTATCCGGAGACGGATTTAGTGGGGGGCAGGCTTTCTCTCTTCGCCCAGGCTTGGGCAAGAGATGTGCAGAATCCCTGGACGTTGAAGATTATATCTCAGGGATACCTTCTGGATTTCAAAACCTCTCCTCCACAAGGGAGGTTCCATCTTTCGAGGTTATCAACAAACCTAGTAAAGAGAGAGGCATTTCTACAATGTGTACAAGACCTCTTAATCATGGGAGTGATCCACTCAGTTCCGCGATCGGAACAGGGACAAGGATTTTACTCAAATCTATTTGTGGTTCCCAAAAAAGAGGGAACCTTCAGGCCAATCTTGGACTTAAAGATCTTAAACAAATTCCTAAGGGTACCATCGTTCAAGATGGAAACCATTCAAACCATCCTACCCATGATCCAAGAGGGTCAATACATGACCACAGTGGACTTAAAGGATGCTTACCTTCACATACCGATTCACAAAGATCATTATCGGTACCTAAGGTTTGCCTTTCTAGACAGGCATTACCAGTTTGTGGCTCTTCCCTTTGGGTTAGCCACGGCCCCCGAGAATTTTTACGAAGGTTCTGGGCTCACTTCTGGCGGTACTAAGACCACGAGGCATAGCGGTGGCTCCGTACCTAGACGACATTCTGATACAAGCGTCAAGTTTTCAGAATGCAAAGTCTCATACAGAGATAGTTCTTGCATTTCTGAGGTCGCATGGGTGGAAAGTGAACGTGGAAAAGAGTTCTCTGTACCACTCACAAGGGTCCCTTTTCTAGGGACTCTTATAGATTCTGTAGAGATGAAGATTTACCTGACGGAGTCCAGGTTATTAAAGATTCTCAATGCTTGCCGTGTCCTTCATTCCATTCCAAACCCATCAGTAGCTCAGTGCATGGAGGTAATCGGCTTAATGGTCGCGGCAATGGACATAGTGCCATTTGCGCGCCTGCATCTCAGACCGCTGCAACTATGCATGCTCAATCAATGGAACGGGGATTACTCGGATCTGTCCCCTTTGCTAAATCTGGACCAGGAGACCAGAGATTCTCTTCTCTGGTGGTTGTCACCGGTTCATCTGTCCAAACGAATGACCTTTCGCAGACCAGATTGGACGATTGTAACAACGGATGCCAGCCTTCTAGGCTGGGGAGCAGTCTGGAATTCCCTGAAGGCTCAGGGTTCGTGGACTCAGGAGGAGAAACTCCTTCCAATAAACATTCTAGAATTAAGAGCAATATTCAATGCTCTTCTATCTTGGCCTCAGTTAGCAAGACTGAGGTTCATCAGATTTCAGTCGGACAATATCACGACTGTGGCTTACATCAATCATCAAGGGGGAACCAGGAGTTCCCTAGCGATGTTGGAAGTTTCGAAGATAATTCGCTGGGCAAAGTCTCACTCTTGCCACCTGTCAGCGATTTACATCCCAGGCATAGAGAACTGGGAGGCGGATTTCCTAAGTCACCAGAATTTTCATCCGGGAGAGTGGGAACTTCACCCGGAGGTATTTGCTCAACTGATTCGTCGTTGGGGCGAACCAGATCTGGATCTCATGGCATCTCGCCAGAACGCGAAGCTTCCTTGTTACGGATCCAGGTCCAGGGACCCGGGAGCGGTGCTGGTAGATGCATTAGTAGCCCCTTGGGTTTTCAACATAGCTTATGTGTTTCCACCATTTCCGTTGCTACCTCGACTGATTGCCAGGATCAAACAGGAGAGGGCATCGGTGATTCTGATAGCGCCTGCGTGGCCATGCAGGACCTGGTATGCAGACCTAGTGAACATGTCGTCCTGTCCACCATGGTCTCTTCCTCTGAGGCAGGACCTTCTACTTCAGGGTCCTTTCAACCATCCAAACCTAATTTCTCTGAGGCTGACTGCCTGGAAATTGAACGCTTGATTCTATCAAAGCGTGGGTTTTCGGATTCGGTTATTGATACATTAATACAGGCTCGGAAACCTGTGACCAGAAAAATTTACCATAAGATATGGTGTAAATATTTATATTGGTGCGAATCCAAGAGTTACTCATGGAGTAAGGTTAGGATTCCTAGGATATTGGCTTTTCTACAAGAGGGTTTAGAAAAGGGTTTATCCGCTAGTTCGCTAAAGGGACAGATTTCAGCTCTGTCTATTCTTTTACACAAACGTCTGGCAGAGAATCCAGATGTCCAGGCCTTTTGTCAGGCTTTGGCTAGAATTAAGCCTGTGTTTAAAGCTGTTGCTCCTCCGTGGAGCTTAAACTTGGTTCTTAAAGTTCTTCAGGGTGTTCCGTTTGAACCCCTTCATTCCATTGATATTAAGCTTTTATCTTGGAAGGTTTTGTTTTTGATGGCTATTTCCTCGGCTCGAAGAGTCTCTGAGTTATCTGCCTTACATTGTGATTCTCCTTATCTGATCTTTCATTCAGACAAGGTAGTACTGCGTACTAAACCTGGGTTTTTGCCTAAGGTTGTTTCTAACAGGAATATCAATCAAGAGATTGTTGTTCCATCATTATGTCCTAATCCTTCTTCAAAGAAGGAACGTCTTTTGCATAATCTAGACGTGGTCCGTGCTCTGAAGTTCTACTTACAGGCAACTAAAGATTTTAGACAAACTTCTTCTCTGTTTGTCGTTTACTCTGGACAGAGGAGAGGTCAAAAGGCTTCGGCTACCTCTCTCTCTTTTTTGCTTCGTAGCATAATACGTTTAGCCTATGAGACTGCTGGACAGCAGCCTCCTGAAAGAATTACAGCTCATTCTACTAGAGCTGTGGCTTCCACCTGGGCCTTTAAGAATGAGGCCTCTGTTGAACATATTTGCAAGGCTGCAACTTGGTCTTCACTTCATACTTTTTCCAAATTTTACAAATTTGACACTTTCGCTTCTTCGGAGGCTGGTTTTGGGAGAAAGGTTCTACAGGCAGTGGTTCCTTCTGTTTAATGTTCCTGCCTTGTCCCTCCCATCATCCGTGTACTTAGCTTTGGTATGGGTATCCCATAAGTAATGGATGACCCGTGGACTGAACACACTTAATAAGAGAAAACATAATTTATGCTTACCTGATAAATTTATTTCTCTTGTAGTGTGTTCAGTCCACGGCCCGCCCTGTCTTTTTAAGGCAGGTTCTAAATTTTAAAATTATAACTCCAGTCACCACTGCACCCTATAGTTTCTCCTTTCTCGTCTTGTTTCGGTCGAATGACTGGATATGACATGTGAGGGGAGGAGCTATATAGCAGCTCTGCTTGGGTGATCCTCTTGCAACTTCCTGTTGGGAAGGAGAATATATCCCATAAGTAATGGATGACCCGTGGACTGAACACACTACAAGAGAAATAAATTTATCAGGTAAGCATAAATTATGTTTTTTTTAAATTTCAATCATTTTTATTAAATGTACAATATAACAGAGACAAAATAGTGTAAAACACAAAAAAACATTTACAGTTATCTCGTTCAGAGACACAGCTCCACAAAGATTGGCTATACAACAAGGCCCTAGTACTTATTGTACTTCTATTACCATATAAGTATTATGAACATTATCAGATACCACCTTCCACTCTACTTTTAATCTACCATACCATCTGGAGGTATCTGATTTGATTATAACCAAAAAAACAAAGAGCATATACCATTTTATCTGTTATATCTATAACCTATATATCTCTAAGCGATACCCTTAACATTAGTTGTACTCATTAATAACTATCAAGAAACACATCCTTTTGAATTATTACCTGGATCAGACAAAAATTACAAAGCCAACCGCTAACTCAAGACAAAAAAAAAAAAAAAAGGAACCCCCCCTCCTCGCTCACCCCCAACCACCGGTCCCCCCCAATCTTGATAAATGTCACTAAGGTCGCACCAACCCCCACTGTTGTGGGAGGAAATTTTTTTAATATGAGTAAAATGAACTCGGGACATTTTGTATGGGGAGGATAAATTGAATTTGTGCCATTCCCTGATTATATTTAACTATTTAGAGAAGAAAGCTTAAGTCTTTTTTCAGAGCAAGGCTTAAAGGGACACTAAACCCAAAAATGTTCTTTCATGATTCAAGTAGAGAATGCAATTTTAAACAACATTCCAATTTACTTCTATTATCTAATTTGCTTCCTTTTTTAGATATCCTTTGTTTAAGAAATAACAATCCACATGGGTGAGCCAATCACACGAGGCATATATGTGAAGCCACCAATCAGCTGCTTCTGAGCATATATAGATATGCTTTTCAGCAAAGGATATCAAGATAATGAAACAAATTAGATAATAGAAGTAAATTAGAAAGATGTTTAAAATTGCATGCTCTTTCTAAATCATGAAAGAAAAAAATGGGTTTAGTGTTCCTTTAATATCAAGTAACTCAGTGGTCATCTGTATATTCATGCTGTTTATTAATTCTTTTAAACTTGGAGCTTCAACAGGCTTCCAGTTTCTAAGTATTATATTATGTGCTGCCATAATAGTTAAATTAATGAGGAGTTTATCACTTTTATATTCACATTCATCATGAAGCAAAAAAACATTGGCTGGAGAGAGGGAAATTTTAACGCGTAAAAATTTGTTGAGCCAGAAGTTCACTTTCCCCCAAAATTGTATAATTTTCGGGCAGAACCAAAGACAATACATAATGTCAGCTTTATCTGCCCTACATTTATAGCATTTACATCGTAGTGATATATCTGCCCATTTGTTTATTCTATCAGGGGTTAAATAATAATTATTCAATCATTTGAATTGTGATTCCCTCCAGCTACAAACCACTGTAGCAGCTTCCATGTTAAGACATTTTTGAACATCTTGTGTCTGTACTTGAGGGAAAAACGTATTCAAATAAACTTTAATATTCTCTAGTTGCGTTGCCCCAGATTTAACCATCAATATATTGTACCATACTGTGATTTATCTTATCCCTCCTTTGTATAATTTAAGTCCTGACCCTTATCTCCTGCCAAGCCCACTCTGTACTGTATATATGGCATTGTTAGTTAAAATAGCTCCTGGTCTGTAAATATGCATAAAAAAATTTTGTGGACAGAAGAAATTAAGTCACTATTTCTGCAATTGATTGTATATTATCTGTACCCTCTTGTTTAAGCTGAGTCCAGTAAATTAAGCCTTTCTCCTTCCACACTTTGAAAACCTGATCATATAAGCCTGTTGAGAAATCAGACATACCCACTATTGGGCAATAGTGGGATATTCGGAATTGTTTATTCAAGAGAATACAGTATTTCTGCCATGCCAAAATAATATTAGCAAATGTCAACAATTCACTAACAGTACTATGAATTTTTTTTCCATTCAATATGTAGGGCTACCGTAAAGGGACACTTAACCCAAATTTTTTCTTTCGTGATTCAGATAGAGCAGGCAATTTTAAGCAACTTTCTAATTTACTCCTATTATCAAATTCTTTTCATTCTCTTGGTATCTTTATTTGAAATACAAGAATGTAAGTTAAGATGCCGGCCCATTTTTGGTGAACACACTGTGTTGTTCTTGCTGATTGGTGGGTAAATTCACCTATCAATAAACAAGTGCTTTCCATGGTCCTGAACTAAAAAAATAGCTTAGATGCCTTCTTTTTCAAATAAAGAAAGCAAGAGAACGAAGAAAAATTGATAATAGGAGTAAATTAGAAAGTTTTTTAAAATTGCATGCTCTATCTGAATCACAAAAGAAAAAAATTGGGTTCAGTGTCCCTTTAAGATCAAAAGGGGCTATTATTTCTGACTCAAGCTTATAATATGTTACATAATGCCCCTCAACCAGCCAATCTACAACAAATTTTACCAATGCTACCAAGTTATAATATTTAAGACTCGGGAGCGCAAGACCCCCATCTTTCCTACGCTGTGACAATTTACCCATTGCTAATCGTAATTTATTATTGTTCCATAAAAATTGTGCTACGATTTTGTTATATTTAAGTACATTTACCTTCTCTATAAATAATGGTAGATTTTGTAGTAAAAACAGAATTTTGGTTAAAATTATTGTTTTGATTAGCATGATCTTCGCTAATAATGATAACTTATACATATTCCATTTCGCTAGCTCCTGAGGCAATTTCTCGAATATTTCCCTATAATTAAGCTTGTACCATTTATTAGTATTTTTACTAAGGTTCAAACCTAAATACTTTATCTGTTGAACCTCTTGAAATCCGTGCCATTCAGGGATGTTATATAGGAACAGGATTATATCATCTGCGTATAATGAGATTTTCACATTATGTTTACCAAGTCTGATGCCCTCTAGTTCTTGCCTTAGAAAAATTGCCAAAGGTTCAAGATAAATAAATAAATAGCCATGTGATCAGGGGGCTGTCAAAAGAGGCTTAGATACAAGGTAATCACAGAGGTTAAAAATGTATTAATATAACTGTTGGTTATGCGAAACTGGGGAATGGGTAATAAAGGGATTATCTATCTTTTTAAACAATCAAAACTTTGGAGTTGACTGTCCCTTTAATTAACAACAACAGAAAACACTAGATGCATTTCCTCAAACTTTTAAGTGGATGTGTCTCTTGACTGCAATGAAATGTAAAAAATGCTAACAAAATGACAGTTTAAATAAAACGTTTATTTTGTTATCATGTCCTTTGCAAAACAATTAATTGCTAATATATATTTTGCATGGATAAAAAATACATTAATGTACCTATAAGTAAATACCTCTGTTTTATTAAGTTGGCAATGAAAATGTTTTTTTCCCCCCTTAAAGGGTCAGTCACCACCAAAATAGTTTTTGCTTAAAAAGATAGATAACACCTTTACTAACCATTCTCCAGCTTTGCACAACCAACATTGTTATATTAATATACTTCATAACATTTAAACCACTAAATTTCTGCCTGTTTCTAAGCCACTACAGACAGCCTATTATCGCATGATTTTTTATTAGCTTTTCACAACAGGAAATTGCTAGTTCATGTGGGCCATATAGATAACATTGTGCTCACGCCCGTGGATTGTGGATGACATTGCACTAATGTAAATAAATAGCAAAGTGGTCAGGGGATGTCAAAAGAGGCTTAGATAGAAGGTAATCACAGAGGTATAAAGTAAATGTTGGCTGTGCAAAACTGGGGAATGGGTAATAAAGGGATTATCTTTTTAAAAAATAAAATTTTCTTCCTAAGATAGGGAGAGTCCACAGCTTCATCCCTTACTGTTGAGAAATACCTCACCTGGCCACCAGGAGGAGACAAAGACACCCCAGCCAAAGGCTTAAATATCCCTCCCAATTCCTCATTACCCCAGTCATTCTTTGCCTTTCGTCACAACAGGAGGTGTCAGAGAAGTGTCAGAAGATTTGGAGAGTCCTGAAAAAGGGTATCTGCCCTTCGAGATAGGACTGGAGTTTTAAGTAGTCATGTCAACCTATCAGTGAGAGTATTGATGAAAGTTAGAGTCTGGAGATGCAGGGAAAGTTTTTCTGCAAAACCATCAAGACTACTGCTAACAGCTCCTAAGCAATCAGTGTTTAACGAGTTTCACTGCCTGCTTTCTCTCACTCAAGTCCATGTCAGGAGCGCTGCTATAAGACTGTCACACTTGAGAGGCTGTGTTCTGTTCCACAGCATGGATCCTGGAGGTAAGATTGTTTCAATTGTTTACACATAAAATGCTATAACAGGGTCACAGTGTGACTCCTTTATACCTTGATAGGATCCAGGGTTCATATCCTCTGAGGGGGGTTTATTGAACAGTTGGGGTAAATTAATCAGTGTATTAATTATTTACATGCTGCTTTGTGTGATTTTATTTTCTGGGCTCATAGACTGTGTGTTTTTGGCTGGAACAAACAGGTTTCACTTTTGTTTTTTTAAAGTGTTGCACAGCTCCTCATAACTTGCTGTACTTTTCATAGCATGTGGTCTATGTTCATTTCTTCCATTCTGGCTGAGACTTCAATCTAAGGAGAGTGTTTCCTCTGTTAGCTGTCTGGGTCTAGGAGGTGGTGAGTGCCCCAGCCATTGGAAATATATATATATGTTTTTATTTGTGTCCTTCTGTGGGTATAACCTGAGCTATGGAGGTCTCTGACATGTTAGAAGGCACTTCTTTTGTACTAAATCATACCTGTTTATATTGTGTGGAGGCCGTGGTTTTCCCGCCCACTCAGTTATGTTCCACATGCCTTAACACTGTTATAAAGTCTAAGAAGGGGGACAAGCCTGCTAAGGCTATTAGTTCCTCTGAGCCGTCTACCTCTCAGGACTCGGCTTCCCGTGAGATTATCCCTTGCTACATTATCCACTCCACATGCAGTTCCCCGTAGCACATCTAATCCTCCATCCAGAGGGGGCCTTCTTCCTGCGTACTTTACAGCACATTTACAAATGTGCATTACCTCGCTCTAACAAGTGCAAGAGAAAGGTTAAACATAGCTCTCCTGACCCGGAGCCATCTAAATATTTATCAAATTTGCTATTATGTCCCAGTTATCCGATGATGAGTTAACCTCTGTAGCTTCAGAGGGTGAACTTTCTGGGTCAGAGTCCTTTCTGTCTAAGCCTTTTATATTAAAGGAGGTTCTGTCTATGTTAGAGGTTCCAGAGGCTGGGCTGCCTGAAGAACCTAAATAAGACAGAGTTTACAAAGACAGGAAAGTTCCTTTTGACTTTTCCTGTGTCGGTTAAAATGGCGAACATTTTTAACAGCGAATTGGAAATAATTGGATCTTCCTTTTTTCCCCCTCGTCTACTTTTAAAAGTTTTTCCCGGTCCCGGACTCTCAGCTGGATATGTGGGGCTCCATTCCTAAGGTGGTTGGTGCTATCTCTACACTTGCTAAACGTACTACTATACCTCTTGAGGATAGTTCTTCGTTCATAGAGCTGATGGATAAGAAAATGGAAACCTTTCTGAGAAAGATGTTTCAACATACAGGATTTTTTTTTCAACCGGAGGCTGCAGTTGCCGGAGCAGCTACCTACAGGTGCGACTTTTTGTCAGAACTGATTGAGGTGGAGTTTCCCCTTGAAGATATTTAAGACAGAATTAAAGCTCTGAGTATTGCTCATTCTTTTATCTGTGATGCGAACATGCAAGTTATTCGCCTAAAAGCAAAGACCTCTGGCTTTGCAGTCCTAGCCCGCCAGGCGCTCTGGTTGAAGTTTTGGTCTGTGGATATGACTTCTAAGTCCAGACTCCTTTTCTCTTCCCTTCAAGGCCTGGACTCCATTATTTCTACGGTTACCGGAGGCAAGGGTGCCTTCCTACCGCAAGATAAGAACAAGTCCAAGGGACGACAATTTTCTAATTTTCGTTCCTTAGAAAAGTTTGGAAACGTTTTTCAGGCTGTGGTGCCCTCAGAATAGGGTCTGCCTCTTCCTCTTTGCTCCCTCCGTTATTCATTGAGTGTCCTCTGGAACTTGGGTATAGTTTTCCCAACAGTAAGGAATGAAGCCGTGGACTCTCCCTATCTTAGGATGGAAAACATAATTTCTCTTGTAAGGTGTATCCAGTCCATGGATCATCCATTACTTGTGGGATATTCTCATTCCCAACAGGAAGTTGCAAGAGGACACCCACAGCAGAGCTGTCTATATAGCTCCTCCCCTAACTGCCATATCCAGTCATTCTCTTGCAACTCTCAACAAACATGGAGGTAGTAAGAGAGAAGTGGTGAAATGTAGCTGTTATTTTACTTCAATCAAAAGTTTATTATTTTTAAATGGTACCGGAGTTGTACTATTTTGTTCCAGGCAGAAAAATAGAAGAATCTGCCTGTGATTTCTATGATCTTAGCAGGTTGTAACTAAGATCCATTGCTGTTCTCACACATGACTGAAGAGAGAGATAACTTCAGTGGGGGAATTGCGTGCAGGTTATCCTGCTATGAGGTATGTGCAGTTAAGATTTTTCTAGAAGATGTGAATGCTAGAAAATGCTGCTGATGCCAAAATTATGTAAGTTAAGCCTGAATACAGTGATTTAATAGTGACTGATATCATGCTTACTTTCTGAGGTAATACTCTTTTATATTTACAATATAAAACGTTTGCTGGCATGTTTAAATGTTTTTATATATACTTTGGTGATAAAACTTTATTGGGGCCTAGTTTTTTCCACATGGCTGGCTTAAATTTGCCTAGAAACAGTTTCCTGAGGCTTTCCACTGTGTTACTATGAGTGGGAGGGGCCTAATTTAGCACTTTTTTGCGCAGTAACTTTTACAGACTGAGACATCCAGATTCCTCCAAGAGTCCCCTGAATGCTATAGGACATCTCTAAAGGGCTCTTAGGCTTTCCAAAATCGTTTGTTGGGGAAGGTAGGCCCACAGCAAGGCTGTGGCAGTTTGGTGTGACTGTTAAAAAAAAACGTCTATATCGTTTTTTGATCCATTTTTTGAACTAAGGGGTTAATCATCCATTTGCAAGTGGGTGCAATGCTCTGTTAGCTTATTATGCACACTGTAAAAATTTCGTTTGATTTACTGCCTTTTTTCACTGTTTTTCAAATTCTGACAAAATTTGTTTCTCTTAAAGGCACAGTACCGTTTATTATATTTGCTTGTTAACTTGATTTAAAGTGTTTTCCAAGCTTGCTAGTCTCATTGCTAGTCTGTATAAACATGTCTGACATAGAGGAAACTCCTTGTCCATTATGTTTAAAAGCCATTGTGGAGCCCCCTCTTAGAATGTGTACCAAATGTACTGATTTCACTTTAAGCAATAAAGATCATATTCTGTCTTTAAAAAATTTATCACCAGAGGAATCTGACGAGGGGGAAGTTATGCCGACTAACTCTCCCCACGTGTCAGATCCTTTGACTCCTGCTCAAGGGACTAACGCTCAAATGGCGCCAAGTACATCTAGGGCGCCAATAGCGTTTACTTTACAAGACATGGCGGCAGTCATGGATAATACACTGTCAGCGGTATTAGCCAGACTACCTGAATTTAGAGGAAAGCGAGATAGCTCTGGAGTTAGACGAAATACAGAGCATACTGACGCTTTAAGAGCTATGTCTGATACTGCCTCACAATATGCAGAAGCTGAAGAAGGAGAGCTTCTTTCTGTGGGTGATATTTCTGACTCAGGGAAGATGATGCAACCTGATTCTGATATTTCTACATTTAAATTTAAGCTTGAACACCTCCGCATGTTACTCAGGGAGGTTTTAGCTGCTCTGAATGACTGTGATACAATTGCAGTGCCAGAGAAATTGTGTAGACTGGATAAATACTATGCAGTGCCAGTGTGTACTGATGTTTTTCCAATACCTAAAAGGTTTACAGAAATTATTTCTAAGGAATGGGATAGACCAGGTGTGTCGTTCTCTCCCCCTCCTATTTTTAAGAAAATGTTTCCAATAGATGCCACCACACGGGACTTATGGCAGACAGTCCCTTAGGTGGAGAGAGCAGTTTCTACCCTAGCTAAGCGTACTACTATCCCTGTCGAGGACAGTTGTGCTTTCTCAGATCCAATGGATAAAAAGTTAGAGGGTTACCTTAAGAAAATGTTTATTCAACAAGGTTTTATTCTACAGCCCCTTGCATGCATTGCCCCTGTCACTGCTGCTGCGGCTTTCTGGTTTGAGTCTCTGGAAGAGGCTTTAGAGGTAGAGACCCCATTGGATGACATACTTGACAAGCTTAGAGCACTTAAGCTAGCCAATTCTTTTGTTTCTGATGCCATTGTTCATTTGACTAAACTAACGGCTAAGAATTCTGGTTTTGCTATCCAGGCGCGCAGAGCGCTATGGCTTAAATCATGGTCAGCTGACGTTACTTCAAAGTCTAAGCTGCTTAACATTCCCTTCAAGTGGCAGACCCTATTCGGGCCTGGTTTGAAGGAGATTATTGCTGATATCACTGGAGGAAAAGGTCATGCCCTTCCTCAGGATAGGTCCAAATCAAGGGCCAAACAGTCTAATTTTCGTGCCTTTCGAAACTTCAAGGCAAGTGCGGCATCAACTTCCTCTAATGCAAAACAAGAGGGAACTTTTGCTCAGTCCAAGACGGTCTGGAGACCTAACCAGACGTGGAACAAGGGTAAGCAGGCCAAAAAGCCTGCTGCTGCCTCTAAGACAGCATGAAGGAACGGCCCCCTATCCGGTAACAGATCTAGTAGGGGGCAGACTTTCGCTCTTCGCCCAGGCGTGGGCAAGAGATGTCCAGGATCCCTGGGCATTGGAAATTATATCCCAGGGATATCTTCTGGACTTCAAGGCTTCCCCCCCCAAAAGGGAGATTTCACCTATCACAATTATCTGCAAACCAGATAAAGAGAGAGGCAATTTTACACTGTGTACAAGACCTCCTAGTTATGGGAGTGATCCATCCAGTTCCAAAGGAGGAACAGGGACAGGGATTTTTCTCAAATCTGTTTGTAGTTCCCAAAAAAGAGGGAACCTTCAGACCAATTTTGGATCTAAAGATCTTAAACAAATTCTTCAGAGTTCCATCATTCAAGATGGAGACTATTCGTACCATCCTACCTATGATCCAGGAGGGTCAATACATGACTACAGTGGATTTAAAGGATGCTTATCTTCACATTCCGATACACAAAGATCATTATTGGTTTCTCAGGTTTGCCTTCCTAGATAGGCATTACCAGTTTGTAGCTCTTCCCTTTGGGTTAGCTACAGCCCCAAGAATTTTTACGAAGGTTCTGGGGTCGCTTCTGGCGGTCCTAAGGCCACGGGGCATAGCAGTGGCCCCTTATTTAGACGACATCTTGATTCAGGTGTCAAACTTCCAAATTGCCAAGTCTCATACGGACATAGTGTTGGCATTTCTGAGGTCGCATGGGTGGAAGGTGAACGAGGAAAAGAGTTCTCTATCCCACCTTACAAGAGTTTCCTTCCTAGGGACTCAGATTGTGTAGAAATTAAAATTTACCTGACGGAGTCCAGGTTATCAAAACTTCTAAATTCCTGCCATGTTCTTTATTCCATTCCTCGCCCTTTCGGTGGCTCAGTGCATGGAAGTAATCGGCTTAATGGTAGCGGCAATGGACATAGTGCTGTTTGCACGCCTACATCTCAGACCGCTGCAACTCTGCATGCTCAGTCAGTGGAATGGGGATTACACAGATTTATCCCCTCTACTAAATCTGGATCAAGAGACCAGGGATTCTCTTTTCTGGTGGCTATCTCGGGTCCATCTGTCCAAAGGTATGACCTTTCGCAGGCCAGATTGGACAATTGTAACGACAGATGCCAGCCTTCTAGGTTGGGGTGCAGTCTGGAACTCCCTGAAGGCTCAGGGATCGTGGACTCAGGAGGAGTCACTCCTTCCAATAAACATTCTGGAACTAAGAGCGATATTCAATGCTCTTAAGGCTTGGCCTCATCTAGCGACAATGAGGTTCATCAGATTTCAGTCGGACAACATCACAACTGTGGCTTACATCAACCATCTAGGGGGGAACAAGGAGTTCCCTAGCGATGTTAGAAGTCTCAAAGATAATTCGCTGGGCAGAGATACACTCTTGCCACCTATCAGCTTTCCATATCCCAGGTGTAGAGAATTGGGAGGCGGATTTTCTAAGTCGACAGACTTTTCATCCGGGGGAGTGGGAACTCCATCCGGAGGTGTTTGCACAATTGGTTCATCGTTGGGGCAAACCAGAACTGGATCTCATGGCGTCTCGCCAGAACGCCAAGCTTCCTTGTTACGGATCCAGGTCCAGGGACCCCAAGGCAACGCTGATAGATGCTCTAGCAGCGCCTTGGTCCTTCAACCTGGCTTATGTGTTTCCACCGTTCCTCTGCTCCCTCGTCTGATTGCCAAAATCAAGCAGGAGAGAGCATCAGTGATCTTGATAGCGCCTGCGTGGCTACGCAGGACTTGGTATGCAGATCTGGTGGACATGTCATCCTTTCCACCATGGACTCTGCCGCTGAGACAGGACCTTCTACTTCAAGGTCCTTTCAACCATCCAAATCTAATTTCTCTGAGGCTGACTGCCTGGAGATTGAACGCTTGATTTTATCAAAGCGTGGTTTCTCCGAGTCAGTCATTGATACCTTAATTCAGGCACGAAAGCCTGTCACCAGGAAAATCTATCATAAGATATGGCGTAAATATCTTTATTGGTGTGAATCCAAGGGCTACTCATGGAGTAAGGTCAGGATTCCCAGGATATTATCTTTTCTCCAAGAAGGATTGGAGAAAGGATTGTCAGCTAGTTCCTTAAAGGGACAGATTTCTACGCTATCTATTCTTTTGCACAAGCGTCTGGCGGATGTCCCAGACGTTCAGGCATTTTGTCAGGCTTTAGTTAGAATCAAGCCTGTGTTTAAACCTGTTGCTCCACCATGGAGTTTAAATTTGGTTCTTAAAGTTCTTCAGGGGGTTACGTTTGAACCTCTTCATTCCAAACTTTTATCTTGGAAAGTTCTTTTTTTGGTAGCTATTTCCTCGGCTCGTAGAGTTTCCGAGTTATCTGCCTTACAATGTGATTCTCCTTATCTGATCTTCCATGCAGATAAGGTAGTTCTGCGTACCAAACCTGGGTTTTTACCTAAGGTGGTATCTAATAAGAATATCAATCAATAGATTGTTGTTCCGTCTTTGTGTCCTAATCCTTCTTCAAAGAAGGAACGTCTGTTACACAATCTGGACGTGGTTCGTGCTTTAAAGTTTTACTTACAAGCTACTAAAGATTTTCGTCAAACATCTGCTTTGTTTGTTGTCTACTCTGGACAGAGGAGAGGTCAAAAGGCTTCGGCAACCTCTCTTTCTTTTTGGCTAAAAAGCATAATCCGCTTAGCCTATGAGACTGCTGGCCAGCAGCCCCCAGAAAGGATTACAGCTCATTCTACTACAGCTGTGGCTTCCACATGGGCCTTTAAAAACGAGGCTTCTGTTGAACAGATTTGCAAGGCGGCGACTTGGTCTTTGCTTCATACTTTTTCAAAATTCTACAAATTTGATACTTTTGCTTCTTCGGAGGCTATTTTTGGGAGACAGGTTTTACAGGCAGTGGTACCTTGCGTTTAAGTACCTGCCTTGTCCCTCCCTTCATCCGTGTACTTTAGCTTTGGTATTGGTATCCCACAAGTAATGGATGATCCGTGGACTGGATACACCTTACAAGAGAAAACATAATTTATGCTTACCTGATAAATTTATTTATCTTGTGGTGTATCCAGTCCACGGCCCGCCCTGTCATTTTAAGGCAGGTATTTTCTCTTGTTAAGTGTATCCAGTCCACGGATCATCCATTACTTATGGGATATTAACTCCTCCCCAACAGGAAGTACAAGAGGATTCACCCAGCAGAGCTGCTATATAGCTCCTCCCCTAACTGCCATTACCAGTCATTCTCTTGCACCCAACGAATAGATAGGATGTGTGAGAGGACTGTGGTGATTATACTTAGTTTCATACCTTCAATCAAAAGTTTGTTATTTTATAATAGCACCGGAGTGTGTTATTCCTTCTCTGGTAGAATTTGAAGAAGAATCTACCTGAGTTTTTCTATGATTTTAGCCGGAGTAGTTAAGATCATATTGCTGTTTCTCGGCCATCTGAGGAGAGGTAAACTTCAGATCAGGGGACAGCGGGCAGATTAATCTGCAAAGAGGTATGTAGCAGCTTATTATTTTCTGACAATGGAATTGATGAGAAAATTCTGCCATACCGATATAATGTAAACTCAGCCTTAAATGCAGTAGCAGCAACTGGTATCAGGCTGTCATGTATGTATATTTTACACTTCAGTATTCTGGGGAATGGCACTTCACTGGAATTATACTGTATGCATAAGACTTTAGCCTAATTTGCAGGGACTAGCAACAGGCTTTTTAATAACACTCAATTTATTAATGTTAAACGTTTTTTGCTGGCATGTAAAATCGTTTAATTTTCTGAGGTACTGGGTGAAAAAATGTTTTGGGCACTATTTTTTTCCACTTGGCAGTCGTTTTATTTAATTTATGACAGTTTACTGATCTCTCTCACTGTTATGTGTGAGGGGGAGAGGTGCTTTTGCTACGCATCAAAAAATTCAGTCAGAAGTTTATTGTCTTCCCTGCATGATCCGGTTCAGAACTCAGGGGTCTTCAAAACTTGTTTTGAGTGAGGTAATCACTCACAGCAGAGCTGTGAGATTGTAGTTGACTGTGATAAAAAAACGTTTATTTCTGTATTTTTTTTTTATTTTTTTTTTTCTGCTATCAGGGTTAGTTATCCTTTGCTAATGGGAGCAATCCTTTGCTAAAATTGTGTTTTTTACAAAGATTTGATGCTATAACTTTTCAGTTTATTAATTTTCAACTGTCATAACTTTTTCTGTGCTTCTTATAGGCACAGTACGTTTTCATATTATAGTAAATTACTTGAAAAGTATTTCCAAGTTGCTAGTTTATTTGCTAGTGTGTTAAACATGTCTGATTCAGAGGAAGATATCTGTGCTATATGTGCTAAAGCCAAAGTGGAGCCCAATAGAAATTTATGTACTAACTGTATTGATGCTACTTTAAATAAAAGTCAATCTGTACAAATTGAACATATTTCACCAAACAACGAGGGGAGAGTTATGCCGACTAACTCGCCTCACGTGTCAGTACCTGCATCTCCCGCTCGGGAGGTGCGTGATATTGTAGCGCCGAGTACATCTGGGCGGCCATTACAAATCACATTACAGGATATGGCTACTGTTATGACTGAAGTTTTGGCTAAATTACCAGAACTAAGAGGTAAGCGTGATCACTCTGGGGTGAGAACAGAGTGCGCTGATAATATTAGGGCCATGTCAGACACTGCGTCACAATTTGCAGAACATGAGGACGGAGAGCTTCATTCTGCGGGTGACGGTTCTGATCCAAACAAACTGGATTCAGATATTTCAAATTTTAAATTTAAGCTGGAAAACCTCCGTGTATTACTAGGGGAGGTGTTAGCGGCTCTGAATGATTGTAACACAGTTGCAATACCAGAGAAAATGTGTAGGTTGGATAAATATTTTGCGGTACCAGCGAGTACTGACGTTTTTCCTATACTTAAGAGACTTACTGAAATTGTTACTAAGGAGTGGGATAGACCCGGTGTGCCGTTCTCACCCCCTCCGATATTTAGAAAGATGTTTCCAATAGACGCCACCACACGGGACTTATGGCAAACGGTCCCTAAGGTGGAGGGAGCAGTTTCTACTTTAGCTAAGCGTACCACTATCCCGGTGGAGGATAGCTGTGCCTTTTCAGATCCAATGGATAAAAAGTTAGAGGGTTACCTTAAGAAAATGTTTGTTCAACAAGGTTTTATATTGCAACCTCTTGCATGCATTGCGCCTGTCACGGCTGCAGCAGCATTTTGGTTTGAGTCTCTGGAAGAGACACTTGAATCAGCTCCATTAGATGAGATTACACACAAGCTTAAAGCCCTTAAGTTAGCTAACTCATTTATTTCAGATGCCGTAGTACCTTTAACTAAACTTACGGCTAAGAATTCCGGATTCGCCATTCAGGTACGCAGAGCACTGTGGCTAAAATCCTGGTCAGCTGACGTTACTTCTAAATCTAAATTGCTTAATATACCTTTCAAAGGGCAGACCTTATTCGGGCCCGGGTTGAAAGAAATTATCGCTGACATTACAGGAGGTAAAGGCCATGCCCTGCCTCAAGACAGAGCCAAACCTAAGGCTAGACAGTCTAATTTTCGTTCCTTTCGTAATTTCAAAGCAGGAGCAGCATCAACTTCCTCTGCACCAAAACAGGAAGGAGCTGTTGCTCGCTACAGACAAGGCTGGAGACCTAACCAGTCCTGGAACAAGGGCAAGCAGGCCAGGAAACCTGCTGCTGCCCCTAAGACAGCATGAATCGAGGGCCCCCGATCCGGGAACGGATCTAGTGGGGGGCAGACTTTCTCTCTTCACCCAGGCTTGGGCAAGAGATGTCCAGGATCCCTGGGCGTTAGAGATCATATCTCAGGGATACCTTCTAGACTTCAAATTCTCTCCCCCAAGAGGGAGATTTCATCTGTCAAGGTTGTCAACAAACCAAATAAAGAAAGAGGCGTTTCTACGCTGCGTACAAGATCTTTTATTAATGGGAGTGATCCATCAGGTTCCGCGGTCGGAACAAGGACAAGGGTTTTACTCAAATCTGTTTGTGGTTCCCAAAAAAGAGGGAACTTTCAGGCCAATCTTGGATTTAAAGATCCTAAACAAATTCCTAAGAGTTCCATCGTTCAAAATGGAAACTATTCGGACAATTTTACCCATGATCCAAAAGGGTCAGTACATGACCACAGTGGATTTAAAGGATGCTTACCTTCACATACCGATTCACAAAGATCATTACCGGTATCTAAGGTTTGCCTTTCTAGACAGGCATTACCAGTTTGTAGCTCTTCCATTCGGATTGGCTACGGCTCCGAGAATCTTCACAAGGGTTCTGGGTGCTCTTCTGGCGGTACTAAGACCGCGAGGAATTGCGGTAGCTCCGTACCTAGACGACATTCTGATACAAGCTTCAAGCTTTCAAACTGCCAAGTCTCATACAGAGTTAGTACTGGCATTTCTAAGGTCGCATGGATGGAAGGTGAACGAAAAGAAGAGTTCTCTCTTTCCACTCACAAGAGTTCCCTTCTTGGGGACTCTTATAGATTCTGTAGAAATGAAGATTTACCTGACAGAAGACAGGTTAACAAAGCTTCAAAATGCATGCCGTGTCCTTCATTCCATTCAACACCCGTCAGTAGCTCAATGCATGGAGGTGATCGGCTTAATGGTAGCAGCAATGGACATAGTACCCTTTGCACGCCTACATCTCAGACCGCTGCAATTGTGCATGCTAAGTCAGTGGAATGGGGATTACTCAGACTTGTCCCCTACTCTGAATCTGGATCAAGAGACCAGAAATTCTCTTCTATGGTGGCTTTCTCGGCCACATCTGTCCAGGGTGATGCCATTCAGCAGGCCGGACTGGACAATTGTAACAACAGATGCCAGCCTACTAGGTTGGGGCGCTGTCTGGAATTCTCTGAAGGCTCAGGGACAATGGAATCAGGAGAAGAGTCTCCTACCAATAAACATTCTGGAATTGAGAGCAGTTCTCAATGCCCTTCTGGCTTGGCCCCAGTTAACAACTCGGGGGTTCATCAGGTTTCAGTCGGACAACATCACGACTGTAGCTTACATCAACCATCAGGGAGGGACAAGAAGCTCCCTAGCAATGATGGAAGTATCAAAGATAATTCGCTGGGCAGAGTCTCACTCTTGCCACCTGTCAGCAATCCACATCCCGGGAGTGGAGAACTGGGAGGCGGATTTCTTAAGTCGTCAGACTTTTCATCCGGGGGAGTGGGAACTTCATCCGGAGGTCTTTGCCCAAATACTTCGACGTTGGGGCAAACCAGAGATAGATCTCATGGCGTCTCGACAGAACGCCAAGCTTCCTCGTTACGGGTCCAGATCCAGGGATCCGGGAGCGGTTCTGATAGATGCTTTGACAGCACCTTGGACCTTCGGGATGGCTTATGTGTTTCCACCCTTCCCGATGCTTCCTCGATTGATTGCCAGAATCAAACAGGAGAGAGCATCAGTGATTCTAATAGCACCTGCATGGCCACGCAGGACTTGGTATGCAGATCTAGTGGACATGTCATCCTGTCCACCTTGGTCGCTACCTCTGAAACAGGACCTTCTGATCCAGGGTCCCTTCAAACATCAAAATCTAATTTCTCTGAAGCTGACTGCTTGGAAATTGAACGCTTGATTTTATCAAAACGTGTTTTTTCTGAGTCAGTTATTGATACCTTAATACAGGCTAGGAAGCCTGTTACCAGAAAGATTTACCATAAGATATGGCGCAAATACTTATATTGGTGCGAATCCAAGAGTTACTCATGGAGTAAGGTTAGGATTCCGAGGATATTGTCTTTTCTACAAGAAGGTTTAGAAAAGGGTTTATCCGCTAGTTCCTTAAAGGGACAGATTTCAGCTCTGTCCATTCTTTTACACAAACGTCTGTCAGAAGTTCCGGACGTTCAAGCTTTTTGTCAGGCTTTAGCTAGGATCAAGCCTGTGTTTAAAACTGTTGCTCCACCATGGAGTTTGAACTTAGTTCTTAATGTTTTACAGGGGGTTCCGTTTGAACCCCTTCATTCCATTGATATCAAGTTGTTATCTTGGAAAGTTCTGTTTTTAATGGCGATTTCCTCGGCTCGAAGAGTCTCTGAGTTATCTGCCTTACATTGTGATTCTCCTTATCTGATTTTTCATTCAGACAAGGTAGTTCTGCGTACTAAACCTGGGTTCCTACCTAAGGTGGTCACTAACAGGAATATCAATCAAGAGATTGTGGTTCCATCTTTGTGTCCTAATCCTTCTTCGAAAAAGGAACGTCTGCTACACAATCTAGATGTAGTCCGTGCCCTGAAATTTTATCTACAGGCAACTAAGGATTTTCGACAAACGTCTTCCCTGTTTGTCGTTTATTCTGGTCAGAGGAGAGGTCAAAAAGCTTCGGCTACCTCTCTCTCCTTTTGGCTTCGTAGCATAATACGGTTAGCCTATGAGACTGCTGGACAGCAGCCTCCTGAAAGAATTACAGCACATTCTACTAGAGCTGTGGCTTCCACTTGGGCCTTTAAGAATGAGGCTTCTGTTGAACAGATTTGCAAGGCTGCAACTTGGTCTTCTCTTCATACTTTTTCCAAATTTTACAAATTTGACACTTTTGCTTCTTCGGAGGCTGTTTTTGGGAGAAAGTTTCTTCAGGCAGTGGTTCCTTCCGTATAAAGAGCCTGCCTGTCCCTCCCGTCATCCGTGTACTTTAGCTTTGGTATTGGTATCCCATAAGTAATGGATGATCCGTGGACTGGATACACTTAACAAGAGAAAACATAATTTATGTTTACCTGATAAATTTATTTCTCTTGTAGTGTATCCAGTCCACGGCCCGCCCTGTCACTTTAAGGCAGGTAATTTTTCCATTAAACTACAGTCACCACTGCACCCTATGGTTTTCCTTTCTCTGCATGTTTTCGGTCGAATGACTGGTAATGGCAGTTAGGGGAGGAGCTATATAGCAGCTCTGCTGGGTGAATCCTCTTGCACTTCCTGTTGGGGAGGAGTTAATATCCCATAAGTAATGGATGATCCGTGGACTGGATACACTACAAGAGAAATAAATTTATCAGGTAAGCATAAATTATGTTTTTTTAAATTTTAAACTACAGTCACCACTGCACCCTATGGTTTCTCCTTTCTCTGTTTGTTTTCGGTCGAATGACTGGATATGGCAGTTAGGGGAGGAGCTATATAGACAGCTCTGCTGTGGGTGTCCTCTTGCAACTTCCTGTTGGGAATGAGAATATCCCACAAGTAATGGATGATCCGTGGACTGGATACACCACAAGAGAAATAAATTTATCAGGTAAGCATAAATTATGTTTTATGCTTACCAGATAAATTCCTTTCCTTCTGGATAGGGAGAGTCCACGGCCCACGCCCGTTTTTTCTTGTCTAAGGGCAGCCCCCTATTATTTATCTTATTCTTCTGGCACCATTTATTCCCTGATATTTCATCTACTTTTCCTTGTTCATTCGGCAAAATGACTGGGGTAATGAAGAAGTGGGAGGGATATTCGGCAGAATGACTGGGGTAATGAAGAAGTGGTAGGGATATTCGGCAGAATGACTGGGGTAATGAAGAAGTGGGAGGGATATTTAAGCCTTTGGCTGGGGTGTCTTTGCCTCCTCCTGGTGGCCAGGTGTTGTATTTCCCAACAGTAAAGAATGAAGCCATGGACTCTGCCTATCTGGAAGGAAAGGAATTTATCTGGTAAGCATAAATTATGTTTTTTGGAGTTGACTGTCCCTTTAAGGATGGGTTACAAATGGTTTTCATTGGGATTTGTCACTGCGGTGGCAATATCATGGCTGCCATAACATCGCAGCTATGATATCTTCAATGTGGTTACCAGAATGTCGCCTGAGGTTTGATAACACAAATCTATATCCCCTAGTGAAATTCTGATTCTCGTTACAATGTCTTTTTAGGGAACAGTGTGAAGAGCTGCGTGCTCTGAGGTCTCAGATGAATCAGAAGGAGGTTTGCACAGAGAGGATGGCACAGCTTGTCCTAAAGGAGCAACTGGACAGGCAGCAGAAGGAAGAGGATCAACTGTTTGCCCAACTGTGGGAACAAGACCGCTTGGCCAAAGAGGACAACGAGAGCAGAAAAAATCAAGGAAAAGAAGAAAGGATTAAAGAAATGTTAGATGTTCTGCAGGTCCAGAGAGCTGCTGCTCAGGCTCAGAAAATGGAGGAGAAGAGACTTAAAGAGGAGGAAGCCCAGTTACTGGTAACAACTTAATATGTGTTTTATTTAGCTGAGTAACTGATAAATCAATGGCTGTAAACTCAGATGACCAGGGTACTTCACTGATGTTCCTTTGTAATTGTCCTTTTTTCAACATCCAAAACATGGAGCGTAGGAACATCTACACTGCATAAGTATCTAGGTATTACAGGTGTCACAAAGGTACCTTGCATGTGAACATTCTACTAGTCACTGTCCTAAAGATTTTGCCTTCTGCCAGCTTAGGTAAATGGTTCAACAAAATTGTTTAGTATGGAGAGAATTGTACAAAGCACATAAACCTCAGTTGTTAAAAGGTGAATTTAGGTCTTATTCTTGTACAGAAGGAAAAAGACTTAAAGGGACACATAACCCAATTGTTTTCCTTTATGATTTTATATAGAGCATACCATTTTATACAACTTTCCAATTTACTTCTTATCTAATTTACTTTGTTCTCTTGGCATCCTTTGTAAAAAAACATACCTAGGTAGATTTGGGAGCTAACTGCTGATTGGTGGATGCACATATATGTCTCTTGTCATTGGCTTACTGATGTGTTCAGCTAGCTCTCAGTAGTACATTGTTGGTCCTTCAACAAAGGATACCAAGAGAACAAAGAGATTTAGATAATAGTAATTTGGAAGTTGTTTAAAGATATATTCTCTGTCTGATTTTGGATTTGGTCGTACAAATAATATAATGTTCTAGCACATTACTGTACTTTTTATTTTTATTTAGGAGGCTTGGATTCCAGTATTAATTGTGATTGTGAAGATTTTGTAACACACAACAAACTTGTACGGCCTCTTACCATATTAAACAGCTAGAACACTAAACTAAATAGGATTTATTTGTTTTGCAGAGTGGTAATTTCACTGTTGTGGCACAGATCACATAACTACCACAACTTCCTCAATGCCCTGATATTATTTTTTATTATTATTATTATCGGTTATTTGTAGAGCGCCAACAGATTCCGTTTATACAGGAATTACAATGATCCCTTTACAGGTGGAGCAACGCCGGCTCATGAAGCTGGAAGATGAACGGGCTTTGAGAGAAAAGCATCAGAAACAGATGCAAGTCAGGAATATGTTGGATACTTCTATACGCTTAAAGATGAGGCGACTTGCTCGAGAACAACAGGAGGAGCTGGCTCTTGATATGAAAATCTTGGAGCAAATTATGCAGGACTCTCATGACGACACCGAGGAAAAACACCAACGAAAGGTGACGTTTACATCAGGTTTTTCTATATATAGCAGCATAATACCAAAACTTCTGTTCAGTTGGTCCAAAAATGCAACGTCCTGGTATGCAGCACAATAGAATTGGTTAGAATACGTATACGGATTGAAAGGTACAAATCAAACGCTCTGTTTTTTTAGAGCACTTTTTATGTATTTAATACCTGTACTTTAGATCGTTTAAACACATAGGAGTTAATAAATGAGAAACAGACATACATGCATATGCATATATAGAGGTGCCCCAGGAGCGCAGCTTTCAATACAGGTTTAACCATTTTGAAGGAGAAAAGGGTGCAAAAAAGAAAAAAACTAAATTCTGTAATGTGTAAGAGAATTTTACTACTGCATATACCTATGTGATTAATGCCTGCAAAGTGGTTAAACGCATAGTTAAACCCCAGAGCAGCATTTCAATACTGAGAACTAGCTGAACACATCTTTTGAGCCAAAGACAAGAGGCATATATGTGCGGCCATCAATAACCAGCTAGCTCCCAGTAGTGCATTGCTGCTCTTGAGCCTACCTAAGTATGCTTTTCAACAAAGACCAAGAGAACAAAGAAAATGTGCTTATATTTAGGAAGCTCTGAAGTACAGTCTGATCCTGTTAAAAAGCTCATCAAACAAGTTATGTACAGAAATTCTTATAGACTTATATGGTACATTTTGTAAAAAAAAAAAAAAATGAAGAAGAAAAGCTTTTTTCATATGGGATAGGCTATAGCCTTTTATTTTGTAACGAGCAGTAATTTCCCTGTAGTAAATCTTTTTCAGGGATATCACCCAATAAATATGACAAAAACAGCATTTGTTCACACACAAAGCCAACTGACATTGTCTACAGAACACAGAACGATGTAAACCCCGGCATACACTTTTCTGTCTTAAAGGGACACTCAAATCAAAATTAAACTTTCATGATTCAGATGGAGCATATCATTTTAAACAACTTTCCAATTTTTAGTGTCACATGATACAGGGGGAGTGGAAATATACATAACTTTGAAATTTGTCAGAAAATAATCTACTACACATTTGAAGTTCAGACTAAGTGCTATTACATTGTCTTGTTATCATGCATTTGTTTATTATGCAGATCTATTGTATTTACTGGTTCTTTAATGCTGCACTATAGCAGCTACAGCTCGATAGCATACTGGGGTTGTACAGACCGCGCATACTACAGATGCCTAACGTCCCTTTAGTTAGTATGTTGCGTAAAGGGGATATGTTTTAAAGCCTGAGTAGGGCTTGACTGAGTTACATTTTTTGGGTCACTTTGAATTCCTTATGCATCTTAAGCGTGAGTAAAAGATCTAAGTGATAGAAAAATATCAAATTAAAGCTCAAAAACAAAATCTAACCAGTAGTATCAATATTCAACTGTCTCGAAATGTAACACAATAAGTAGACAAACGCAGAATATACTACTGTGCAAATTGTTGTGTTGAAAAATCATAAAACAAGGAAAAACATTTATTACAAATTGTAAAGTCCAAATATAAAACATAAATGCTTTATATTTGGATTTTAAATTTTAAATTTTAAAATTCTTCTTTCTTATTAGTAAACTGAACAACTGAGAAAATTGCTGAAAACCAGTGCTATAAATAAAGGGGACATTCAGTCATGAAGTAGAAAAGCTTCATGCTTAAAGTTCCTTTATTTGCAGTGTGTTTATGCCAAGCTGAGCACCTCCCGCCACCCACAGCAAAACGCTATTAACTCAATCAGGTGGTATTTCCACCTCTTAGCCAATAGAGTGCTAACCATCCGGCATATTGCCAAAGGGCAAGCACAGCTATAGGCTAAGAGGTGGAAATGTCACCTTATTGAAAATAAAATAGTCTTTTGTTGAAGGAGCAGCATTATGATACTAGCTGAACACATTGTGTGAGCTAATGACAAGAGGCATATATGTGCAACCACCAATCAGCAGCTAGCTCCCAGTAGTGCATTGCTGCTCCTGCGTGTACCTAGGTAAGAGAACAAAGCAAATTAGATGAAATGGAAAGTTTATTTATAACTGAATGCTCTATCTGGATAATGTAAGTTTAATTTTGACTTTACAAATTTGTGATTAATGACTACATTAGTTTTTTTCACTAAAGGTATCATTTTAATTATCTCTTTATATAAACTTGGATTTTTTTTGTCATGGCTATTTATTAAATGCATGTTTGTGTATACATCATATAAGCACAAATCCAAAATTAAAAGGATAACATTCAGTGTATAGTTAATTTGATATAGTTATAAAAAAAAAGATAATCTCAAGATCCAAAACATGTCTTAAAGGGACAGTGAACGGCCCGTGCCGAGTAAAGCCGGGAGCCGGGATTTAGTTCTAGCCGCGATTGGGCCCACTGTGATTACACAGCGCACCCATGAGGAACTTTTGAGAAGAAAAAAAAATCAGAAGAGGCTGGCGAGCTGGAGTGCAGAATTATGTAACATTTTCTTTTATGTTTACTGTCCCTTTAATTATTAAAGTGAAGTATGCTTTTGTTTTCTAGTTGGAGCTACGTAGGGAGCAGCAAATATACCGAGAATATCTTGCTCAACAACTGGAAGAAGAGAAGCGTCAGGAGATTGAGATGGACACGCTGATTGAAGAGGAAATGGAGAGAGCTTGGGCCAAACGAGCTGAGCAGCGGAAAAAAGAGAAAGAGGCTAGAGATCGCTTGATGAAGGATGTCATGGATACTCGCCAACTTCAGATACAAGAGAAATGTAAGGAATTATTGGTTGGCTAGTATATTATCACCATAGCAACCTATTGAAAATGAACACTTCCTAGTCAGCCAGAATCCATGCCACTTTATGTAAAACATTCGCTGGGCAACGCAGATCATGACTAGAGCAAATAGGATTTCTGTAGTTCTCCTACAGCCTTGTTTCAATCTTTTCATTAGCAATACCAGGAAAGGTAATTTTTTTCTTCTTAAAGGGACATCAAATTCAAAAAGTAAAATTTCATGATTCCTTTGTTGAAACGTAGCTACTTTCCATATGAGCACACTGAGATAGGCTCAGATACACACATGTGTCTTTTATGGCCTATGGTCTAGATTACAAGTGGAGAGCAATTATTATCACAAATAAAGCAACCACACTCCCAAGGTCACAGTATATTACTGCTAGAACTGGAATAACAAGTATGTGAAAAAAAATTAAACTATTGCGAGTTCTCGCAAAACCATTAAGTTCTCACGTTTATGACCGGGATTGCAGGATCTTGTTTTATACAGTGAGAATTTGCAGTTTTTTAAAAATAAAGCAGCTAATTATTTATGCTAGATATTAATATCCTGTACTGTTAATCTTGTTTCTAGACCAAAACTTCAAAAACATTAATAACATGTTTTTACAATAAACAAAGTTAGAAAAACTATGTAATGAACAATTTTGCAGTGTAATGCATATAAATTGCACATCATACACACATGTACTGTATACACATAGGGCCAGATTACGAGCGGAGCACTAACAGTTATTTGCAAGCGAAAAAGGGTACATCAGGTATTATGCTCATATTACAAGTTGAAAGTAAACGCAATTGCATGAATATAATTGAAGTTCACACTTGTTGGGATAGCGCATCCTAAGAGCTCTGGTTAACTGGTGAAACAAAAAGTGTCACAAAACACATAAAAATTACATTACAAAGTATAGTTATACTCATAATAAGACTAATAAAAATTATTTAAAATAAAATTGCGGGGGGCGGAGCCAACTGCAGTGCTGATAAGACGTGTTCTAGTGCAGCTCCCGGGCCCAAGATCTTAATTTAGAGGTCTTTCCACATTTTAAAGTGATCTTCATAACTCCAGAACTTATATGAATAGACCTAAGAACTGACAACGTATTCCTGGGAACTTTTAGGGGTCCGGAGAGACTGCACCGGCCTGTCACCACAGCTATTCACTATAGAGCTGGGAGAGGGAACCGCCATCTTGCTGACCCCTAGCTCTCTACTCTACTCTACTCACAGGCTGCTGTACACCTCCTATCTATCAAGGGTCCCGACATATCCTGCACTTTGATGACTTCGTACTACTTTGTGGAGGAGTTGAGATACCTGCTTGAAAACCACCACGCTAGTCTAGCTGACAAACTGCACGCTGCTCCTCAAAAAGATGGCGGCTGTCGATCTCGGCAGCATAACCTTGCTGAGCCTACCTTTAGTGTGCGAGATGGGGGTGACGCTGCGGGGGCCCGGAGCTTTCCCCCTGACTGCAGCACAACAATGAAGGAAAAAGAGACAGATCATCCTGTTATTCCGGCGGCCAATGGGGCAGTAAGCAATACCGCAGCTGCGGACGTCTTCCCTCACACCAGTACAACCCCTCCTGCAGCTCCCAATTCAGGCCTGGCTCATGGACATAATAGCGGGTCCCAGAAACTAAGCAGCGCAATTCTAGACATAGCCCGTATTGCTCCATACACTTCCCTCCACGCCTCAGAACAACAACCACTGACTCCATCACAAGCTGACATATTACTTTTGCCTAGTAAAGCAAACTTCACCTGTCCTAGCGCAATGATACCCGGGCATACGGCTTCCAATTTGCTTCAAAAGCGTGGAATTGGATAATTTGCCAGAAACACTACTTCCCTGTAAAGAGCGGATTATTGGGGATATGTATGTTAGACTGGAAATTGGCTGAGGACTAACGTAGCTACCATACAAGTGACAGAGATATTGGTGACAGTGAGAAAGCAGCTTTGCACTAATATATCTCGAGTCACATACGGACAACCATGGCAGCGGATTTTCTCTTACTGCTATCCCGATTGGGGGAACTTTATTCTGTAGTTGTGCTCGCTATACATGCTCCAGCCTAAACACACAGAACCCTTATGGCAGCACTGAGCCTGAGATTTGGGAGACGATATGTGATTGGGCGCTACTGTTTGTATTTGATTCTAATCTGAGGACCATGTGTATAACTTTGCCTTTTTCATGCTTGCAGCTTGTGTACTAATTGATTTTTATATGTAGTGTAGACGCCAGACAACCATATGATGCTCTAATGCCCCTTTTTTACTGCGGGATTTCCCGCCTGAGAAAAATAGAGACCAGTCAGCATACTTCATGTTATTAGACCTCCTGGTCTTGCATTAATGCTTTATATGTATTTCCCACCCCTATGCTTCACACCACCAATGCTGAGCTGTCTGCGGCCGAGACAGCGAAGGCATGATTACCTGCTCTATTGCCTACTATTATCTTATAGTATAATTGTATATTTCAATGTATAGCTGTATAATAACTGGTTTTATTTTGGCAACACCCTCTCCAGCGTCGCACTACTCTCCTATACACTGATATATCTGCATAGTTCCTATTTAACAAGAACACAATGGGTCTCTCAGTTTCCTTAGTTGTCACACACTTACCCAACTCCTGTAAAGGTTAGAATGATTTTAATTTAGCCCTAGTATTAGTTAATTTACTCTCCCTAAAGCTAGCTTTCCCTTCTGTAAATGCATTCAGTCCCTCACAATATAGACTAATGGGTCCTTAATAGACAATAACAGTTTATGTCTCCTTGTTATTATTAGCTTTAAAATTGTCATCTTAATATAGAACCTCTTGTAGATAGTTAAGTGCTTTGGGGTAACCAACGTTGGTTCATGTGCTGTTTAGTAAGTTTAGGTTCCCAGGGTCCCCAGATAAGGGATAAGAGATTGTTATTAAATTATACAGCCTGGTTGCAGTTGCAGTCTCAAAGCTTAGCCTCACGGATAATCTCTATATAAAACCTAATCTCATAAAGACACCTAAGCTTCCTTGTGTGGAGCATAACATTGACCCACCATACAATTAACCTGTTTCTAGCAATCTCCTAACAACTCATGCGCCCTAGAAACTCTTCACATAGACCTAGTGCTCTCTTCATATATCTTGCTTACCATCTTCATACTACCACCACCACCCCCCCCCCTTATTAAAATGTTTACTTGGGCCTCTATCTGTATAATATGACACATAGCGATTCTTAGGCCCCTGACTTCTGTCTCAGTTAAAATGAAAAGGGAAAAACTATAACTAAGCCACCTTTTTCCTAGAATGTTGGGATGCATATGGTTATTATACATTTGAATCTCTGGGTAGATGCCATCTATAAGATTACACTTATACAACGTCTTCCTGTCGCTGAGTGTAGGGCCCGCACTCGGAGGGCAGGATTTACACTTAAACTTTTACCTTGAGATGGTATATTTAATGATAATCACCCTAGATTTGGAAGCCATCTTAGCTGTATACTAATCTCAGAGATCACCTCCTGTTTAACCATTGTTTTGTGTGTACTAGTGTCTAGCAAGATATACTATTATAATCTCGGCAGTTCCCTTTTTGTTCATGAATCTACTAGAGTGGTTATGTTGTATATAGTGGTTGGTTTCCCCCCCCTATCTCTATATAGTGCTCTGGTCGTTATGATTTAGACCAGACACTTATTTCGCGGTTTCCCTCGAAAATAACCGCATTTATTAATAACATACTATATTCTTAAATTTTAATACAAATCAGAATGCAGACTATGCACTGTGATCAATCTTGGTTTGCACAATACTCTTTACTAGTTTATAAGTCTTCGCGGTTTCCCTCGAAAATGACCGCATTTATTAGCAATTTACTTTATACTCTTAAGTTTTAACACAAAACAGACTACAAAATATGCATTGTGGTTAACCTTGGCTTGTATAATACTCGTTACAAGTTCATATGTCTATTCCACTAGTCTTCACTCAAATGTTAAACGGAGAATTTATTATGAGAGATATGTGAGGTGTGCAGTATGATATGACTGTAGGCGAATCGCACAATATACAAATTTGTTTCAGAAGCAATATTGATGTTAACTATGCACCGTATTCTATGAGTTCATATCATTCCAATTATTTTCACTCATAATAATATTTGATAATGTTCAAGTTAATTAGTAACAAAAAATAGAAAATTTGAGGTATCTTTTTCATCTGTATTTACTATTTTCGATTTGCAGCAAACTGTACTTTATATGAAGATGTGGCGATTATTGTAACTTTTATTTTGTTTTTAATGACTATCATTTGTTTGTTGTACTGTATTTAAACCTCAATAAAAATTATTTAAAAAAAAAAAAAAAAAAAATTGCGAAAAAAAGTTATAGGGACTATAGATATGAGGCCTCAGGTGTTAGCAAAAAAAACACAACATACCAAGTGATTTATCATAGTGATACATACATAAACATGTCTAAAGATGTCCGTCTGTCTATATATATATATATATATATATATATATATCACACACATACATACAGACGGAGCACTTTGCAGTCAAGTAGAGGAAAACATTAAAAAGCAAATTTATGCAATATTCATATTTAATAAATTGTTAGACTGTATTTACTGTATTATAAATACTTAAATACTACATATATAGTTATATATATATATATATATATACTGTGTATATATATATATATATATATGTGTATATATATATATATATATATATATATATATATATATACATACACTTTGGAGCCCTTTCCACTCAAATATCTGAAGGGGAGAAAAAATGAATATTGAATAATTGGTGGGGTTTTTTTTTTACTGTGTTTTTACTATAAATATATATAATTTATCTAAACCTTTTTATATTCATATAGATATATATTTTACAAAGCAAACTTCAGAAATCTATAAAAATAAATATTAAAAACTAAAAACATCTTATCCTATGTGAAGAACATAGGAATGTAAAAAATGTATTACTCACTTTGGGTTAGTGCTGTTGGGTTAGCGCGTAATCAATGTTTTTTTTTAAGTTACACTCTCTATTGAAGTATATGGGGAGAAGAAGTTAGCGCAGCTGCGATATCCGAGGTCCTAAAGTTAGAGTGTGTTGGCTTTTGCTCTTGTGTAAACATTTTATTTTTAACTTTATTATACACGCGCTAACTTCTGGCGGTGATTGTGTGCCTGAACGAAAGTGCTAAAAAGCATGCCACTTGTAATCTGGCCCATAATAATTTATTATAAATATATTTTAAAACATCATGACCCACTGACTTCTTGTTATTTAACAAATGTTCCTTTTTGTTTCTACAGTAGCCAGAAATGCAAAAAAACAGGAAGAACTTGCTCAGGACAAAGAACTTTTGGAAAAAGCTATAGAGGAACATAAATGGCTTGAAACTGAAAGAACTGCAAGGTATTCTATATTACAACTGCTGTGAACAAGATGCTAATTAGATTAAATTTTACTTATATTTACTCTCAGAATTTTCAGCCGTTATAGATATTTTGGTACATGAGTAAAACAATAGTATAACTTATTGGGCTTTATTCAGATTTGCTATATTCCTTCTTTCTTTCCTATGACATAGAGAGTCCACGACGTCATTCCAGTTACTAGAGGGATATTCAACTCCTGGCCAGCAGGAGGAGGTAAAGAGCACCCAGCAAAGCTGTTAAGTGTAACTTCCCTTACTCATAACCCCCAGTCATTCTCTTTGCCTCTGTCAATGGAGGATGTGCAAAGACGGTGTCTAACGAAAATTACGTTTTTAATCCTTTTATAGGTTCTTTTCCCTGCAAGCAAGGATTGGGGTCAAGCTGTGTCCATGTCAATCTCTTCAGTAAGAGTAATGGTGGCTATTGGCAGTTGGTCAGTGAGGTAGTCCTTACTTTAACTCCAACAATGTATGCTACCCCTTTTATAGCAAACCAGAGTTGGTTACTCTGTTTTTTTCTTATATCTTCAGGTCCCTGTCTGCGGTTGGATGAGGCTCACAGACCTGAAGCTGCTATAACTGCTCTACAGCAGAAGACCCAGGAGGGTAAGTGCTTTCTTATTTACTTCATATAAAACAAGAGTATATGTTTGAAGAAGGACGATAATATTAATCAGGGACCTGGTGGGACTTGCTACCATCAGAAAGGGTTTGTATCTCACTATATATCCTCTATTAAGGGATATTTTGCGGCTGAGCAGCTATCTGACTTTTTGTCAGGGATTTTGCCGTTTACTTGCCGGGCCTTTTTACTTATAGCCCAGGTTGTATTTATGTGGGACCGGGTGTCAGGGCGACATTTTTACTTTCACATTTAATCCCTGCATAGTAAGTTAATTATGACTTATGTTCCTTATAGGCTCAACGTTTACTGAGTTTTTATAGTCATTGCTTGTGTCAATGTTATTCCCCCTTTACAAAGAGCTCATTTGGAAAAGGTTATAGCGCAGTTACTTTGAGTGCCGTTTTCGTTATGTATGTTTATGGCCATTTACTTTTGGCCGTTATGTCTTTTTGTTGTTCCCTCCCTCTGCTATCCTAGATCACAGCAGGGTGATAGCCAATATAGTGGATTTGTGTTTGCACTTTTTCCTGGGTGATTAGACCAACTTCAAAACTGCCATTGTTGGCAGAGATTATTGCGCTGACTTGTGTATCATGGCTGGTTAGTGACTATGTCAGACTGCTCTGTATATGAAACCTATCCAGGCTTTTATGTAAAATTTCTAAAGCCTTTGAGATAATTTGAGTTGCATATGTATATATTATTTATGGTGTAGTTCATTATGTGTTTTTGAGAGCAGGGCCGTTTCATGGGCTGGGCCTATCTCTATAACAATGAGCTCTCCATCTCCTGTTTGTGGTGATCGCCTTGCGGGCTAGATGTTTGGGGTCTCCTATATTCTCTTTGCAAGGAGTTTTTTTGTAGGAGGTTTATGGAGTCGTTAGTGACTCCTATTATAGTGTGTCAAGGTTTAAGATGGTTACCTAGCACAACCTTCAATGTAAATATTTTGCAACTTTTATTAATATGTTTTTCTATCCTCATGGCGGTACTATACGCCACAGATTTTCATTCTGAATTTAGTAGGGGTGTTTATGTAATACTGCCCTATTATTCTTCTAACAGTCTCTGTTTTTATTTCATTATACAGTGTTTTCTGTACTTATTGCTCTGTCATCTTACTCATTTTTGGATGATTATTCGTTTGTAGGAGACTGTGTGTGTTTTTGCTCAGGAACAGTTTGACTTTTATATAGTTAAACTGTTCAAGATGCCATCTTGTGGCATCTTGATGGAAAGCATTTTCTTGCTCTGCATTTTTTTTTATGTTCTTCTTTATTTTGTCCAAAGTTAGGTTTACCCTAGGACTTTAATAGGTTTCTTCCTATTGTTATTTATTATTATGTCTATGATCATAATAATACTTCCTCTTTCTCAAAATCAGGAGTTTTTTTCCTGATAAGGAGAAGAGTTTTCCTGAGGATGGAGGAGGATGGAGGAATCCTATATTTTAATATATCTCTAGATAGTATCATATACAGATGTATATATATCTCTGATAGTATCATATACAGATGTAACTCTTACTTCTTAGTAAGGGGTTCTATGCTCATAGTATTGAGGCAATTGTTATGTATGTCTGTGGCATATTTTCATGTCTCTTCCTCTATTTGCTAGTGTTTTTGAGGATTCCATTATATTTATTTTTATATTTTATAGAAATCTTATATTTTACTCATATTGAGTTGATTGTTTATCATTCATATGACAGAAGTCTTCCTCCTTCTCTTCCAGGATGGAGCAATCCAGGACTTCATAGAGGTCCAGTCAGCCTTGCAATAAGGGGAAGCAAGCCAAGGAACCTTCCACTGATTATAAATCAGCATGAAGGAACCGCTCCCGATCCAGGTCATGGATCAAGTGGGAGGAAGGCTTTCTTTTTTCGTGACTTGGATCGGTTTAAGGTCACCCAATTCCTTGGGCCATGAACTAGTATCCCAGGGTTTCAGAATAGGATTTAAGTCTTGCCCCCCATGGGGCAGATTTATCCTGTCAATGTTATATGCAAGCCAGGTAAAGAGAGAGACTTCTTAATCTGCGTAAAGGACCTCCCATAAGGAGGGAATTCTTCATCCCATCCTAGACCTAATGTGTTCCCCAAGGTTCCATCCTTCAAGATGGAAACTATTAGTTCCATTTTTCTATTTGTTCAAGAGGGTCAGTTCCTGACGTTCATAGATCTGAAGGATATGTATCTTCATGTTTCTTTTTCCAGGGATCATCTCCAGTTTCTGAGGTTTCCCTTCCTGGACAAGTTCTTCCAGTTTGTTGCCATTCCTTTTGGTCTGGCTGTGACTCCCAGAATCTTCACTAAGGTTCTGGGAATATTTTGGCAGTGGTCAGATCTCAAGGAAAAGCGGTGGCGCCTTACTGGTCGTCATCTTGGTTCAAACATCTTTTCAACTAGCGAGATCTTTTACTGAGATGTTGTTGTCTATTCTACGTTCCTATGGGTGTAAAGGGAATCTGGAAAAGTGTTTTTTGACGGATGTCAGAAAATTCAACTTTGTGGCCCAATGCATTTGATGGTAGATTCCATGGATGTCTTTCCTTTGGCTCAGTTCCATCTGAGACCTCTGCAGTTATGCATGTTCAGTAAATGGAAAGGAGTTCTCTCAGATCTCTTGCAGAGGATATATCTGGATTTCTTAACTAGAGATACTCTCTTGTGGTGGATTTCACAGGACCATCTGTCTCGGGGCACAGGCTTCCTGAGACCTTACTTTGTTGTGGTGACCATGGGCGCCAGCCTGTTCGGCTGGGAAGCAATATGGAACTACTTAAAGACTCAGGGTCTGTGGACTCGGAGGAGTCTTCTCTTCCTATAAACATTTTGGAGTTGAGAGCAATCTTCAATGCCTTGACAGCTTGGTCTCAATCATCTTTAGTCCGGTTTATCAGATTCTAGTCGAACAACAACTCCTTCAGTGGCTTACATAAACCACCAGGTAGGAACTCTGAGTTCCTTGGTCATGAAAGAGGTGACTCGCATTCTGCAGTGGGCGGAAGCTCACGATTGTCTCCTTCTGCCTTCCACATTCCAGGAGTGGACAAATGGGAGGTAAATTTTATGAGCAGACAGACTTTTTATCCCTGGGAGTGAGCTCTCCATCCGGAAGTGTTCTCCTGGTCAACCATCAGGTTGGGGGTTCTGGAGTTGGAGCTGATGGCAACTTGTCAGAACGCCAAGCTTCCAAAGTATGGTTTAAGGTCATGAGATCCTCAGGCTGCCCTGAATGATGCTCTGGCGGTTCCTTGGGATCTCGGTCTAGCATACCCGTTTCCTCTGAGTCATTACTCGTATCAAGCAGGAGAGAGCGTCTGTGATTTTAATAGCTCCTGTCTGGCCTTGCAGGATCTGGTTTGTGGATCTGGTGAAGAGGTCATCTCTTCCACCTTGGAGGTTTTCTCTGAGGAAGGACCTTCTACAGGGACCATTCCTCCATCCAAATCTGGTTTCTCTGAAGCTGACTGCTTGTAGATTGCTCACCTAGTTCTGTCTAGACATGGCTTTTCGGAAGCGGTCTGTGATATACTTCAGGCTCGTAAACCTGTTACTCGCAGGATTTACCATAAGGTATGGCGTAAATACATTTTTTGGTGCAAAGCTAAAGGTTTCTCCTGGAGTCGGATGAGGCTTCCCCGAATGTTATCGTTTCTTCAGGATGCCCTGGAGAAAGGTTTTTCAGTCAGTTCTCTGAAGGGTCAGATTTCTGCTCTATCTATTCTTTTGCACTTATGTCTGGCAGATTTACCAGATATTTAAGCTTTTATTCAGGCCCGGTCAGAATCAGGCCTGTGTTTAAACCTGTTGCTCCTCCTTGGAGTCTTAACCTAGTTCGTAAAGTTTTGCAGCAGGCTCATTTTAATCTGATGCATGTTGCTGATATAAAGTTATCTTGGAAGGTTTTGTTTCTCCTTGCTATTTATTCCGCTCAGAGTTTCTGAGTTTTCAGCTCTGCAGTGTGATTTCCTGTACCTTATTTTTTATGCGGATATGGTGGTCCTTCGTACTAATTTGGGGTTTCTCCCTAAGGTAGTGTCGGATCGAAACATTAATCAGGAAATTGTTCCTTCTTTTTGTCCTATCCTCCGTATCATAAGGAACGTCTTTTGTGCGTGCTCTAAAGTTTTTTCCTACAAGCTACTAAAGATTTTTGGTAATATTATGCCCTGTTTGTTGATTTCTCTGGAAAGCGTAAGGGTCAGAAGGCCACTTCTACTACTCTTTCTCTCTAGTTCAGAAGTTTGATCGTTTTGCTTTTAAGACTGCTGGACTACAACCTCCTGAGAGAATTACGGCTCATTACGCTAGGGCTGTCTCCTCTTCTTGGGCTTTCAAAAATGAAGCTTCTGTGGAACAAATTTGCAAGGCGGCAACATGGTCCTCTTTGCATACTTTTTCCAAATTCTACAAATTTTTATACTTTTGCCTCGGCTGAGGCTTCTTTTGGGAGAAAGGTTCTTCAAGTGGTGGTGCCTTCTGTTTAGGTCCTCCTGCCTTTGTTCTCCCTCCCTGTTCATTCCGTGTTCTCTAGCTTGGGTATTGGTTCCCACTAGTAATTGGAATGACGTTGTGGACTCTCCATGTCATAGGAAAGAAAACAAAATGTATGCTTACCTGATAAATTTCTTTCTTTCCGGACATGCAGAGTCCAAGACCCCGCCCTCTTTTTTTTATTATTATTCAGCAGTTTTTTGAGTAATTCTAAAATACTAATTATTTTTAGTTACTGTATAAAAATATTGTATCAGATATCTCTTACCAATGGATGATTTAATCATATCATGTTTATGACACATTATTCAATATCAAAACCCATTTGTGAGTATTCTGTTGATCACCATAACATTGTCTTTATAGAAAATGTCTAGCGCTCTAACTGGAATCTGTATGGTTTCCTGACAGTTGTTTAAGGGACATTAATGACATCTTGCATTGTGTAAAAATTGCCTTGTTTCTCGTCCTGTGGTAAATGTACCCCTAAGGGTACTTAGTGTATTCGCAAAGTGGTACTTAGTAAATTTCCTTATTTTTAGACACAGGGTGTGCTTGCCAGTATCTAACATTGAAATGTCCCATATTTTGATCTCAGAATCTGAACTTATTATAACTAATATCTCATTGTTAGATGGAAACTTTGCACATTTCAATGTTGGACCTTGTTGCATTAAAATAAAGTTCAGTTTTAGTTAAAAAGTTAAACTGGACTGACATTCGCATATGTCCTGGCTCACCTGTCCTTAGGTTGGGAAACCCTTAGAATCTAATCGATTGAACACTGGAGTTAAGAAAAGCAGATATAAGGTTTGCAAGAGAAAAGTGCCAGGTAAAGTGTATACCAGTGTGAAAAGGTGCCACACAGATGGGCCACAGTGAAAAGGTGCCACACAGACTTGCCATATATAGGGCCACAGTGAAAAGGTGCCACACAAACGTGCCATATATAGGGGCCACCGTGAAAAGGTGCCACACAAACGTGCCATATATAGGGGCCACAGTGAAAAGGTGCCACACAGACTTCCCATATATAGGGCCACAGTGAAAAGGTGCCACACAGACGTGTCATTTATATAGGGCCACAGTGAAAAGGTGCCACACAGACGTGCCATATATAGGGCCACAGTGAAAAGTTGCCACACAGACGTGCCATATATAGGGCCACAGGGAAAAGGTGCCACACAGACGTGCCATATATAGGGCCACAGTGAAAAGTTGCCACACAGACGTGCCATATATAGGGGCCACAGTGAAAAGGTGCCACACAGATGTGCCATATATAGGGACACAGTGAAAAGGTGCCACACAGACTTCCCATATATAGGGCCACAGTGAAAAGGTGCCACACAGACGTGCCATATATAGGGCCCAGTGAAATATGTCAAGGAAAAAATAGTGAAACGTGGCAGGTAAAGTGCTTTATACTCAAGAACGCTACAATGAAATAAGCCTGATAAGGTGCGTATACAATGAAGTTAGATGCAGGAATGTGCTATATTGCTTCCCTCATTAATATTAAAGAACTATATGTGTGTTGTATGTGTTTTTACTGTAAGCTGATTTTATTATTTGTTGCTCTAATATTTCTAAAGTTTTGCTGCATTTTTATTCAGTAAAACGTTTTTTTAAAACAAAAAAACTATATCTTATACCAGTTTGTCACATGATTGCCTAATTGTTTTTAACCAAATAATATGTATTTGTTGCAGTTAGGGGGTTCTTAGGGCAAACATTTATGCCAAAAAGCAAAATCTGTAACCTAGGTTTTCAAAATGTTGCAATTTGCTTTTTGGCTTCTCTAGGGAGTGCCGGGCAAGCAGATTGTTTTTACTAAAGCAAGAGGTGTAAATGTATTTTTAAACAAAATATAGAAACTGTGCAGAGTTTTTAAGGTCAGGTAAGTCACATTCTAAGCTATTGGATCTGCTTCAGTGACAGTATTGTGTGTTATTGTTGTTCCTGATTGGTAAAACTGTAGTTCATTTGTTTTCTATACTCATCATTTAAACAGAGCACAGAAAGCTTTTGTTATACTTCTGTACCTTGCACTACAGTAACTCTGCATATATCAGTAGATTTATTTCCCTAGCTCCAGTTAGACAGGACAGTAGGTAAAGATCAGTGGGCTCAGCTATCAGGTATTCTAGAACATATATATATAAATTTAATTTGTGTGTGTGTGTGTGTATATAACAATTTAATATGATTTACATGTGTTTTGCAATACTTTTATTCTAGTCCTAACGCTTTACTTCATGTCTCAAGTGGCGCTAACTTTTTTAGCGTGTTATCATAACTCACAACTTGTAATATGAGCGCTGTTTATCCTGGACGCACTATCCATATGAAATTATAGGGCATTCTATCGAGATGTTGGCCACTCTAAACATTTTCTGTTAATTATTGTTTACCATTCACTTGTAATACCAGATTGCGCACTAATCTTAGCTGTGTCCCACGATTTTGATAGAACCCCTATCCTATTAGTAGAGCTCCACTTGTAATCTAGGTCATAGTTGTATGTAAACAACAGAGCAATAATAAAATTCTCTAACAAATTAGAGCTTTTTTTTGCATTTTTATGTGCCTTTAAAGGTACAGTCTATACCTTAGTCACCTTAAAGTTTTACCTGAGATTAAGCTTCAAATAGCCTTCTGTACCCTTTCGATATCATGCAGTAGGTACAGTAAAAAAGTTATTTCTTTCTAATGACACTGTGAGTCCACGGATCATCATTAATTACTGTTGGGAATATCACTCCTGGCCAGCAGGAGGAGGCAAAGAGCACCACAGCAAAGCTGTAAAGTATCACTTCCGTTCCCACAACCCCCAGTCATTCGCTTTGCCTCTAGTGCAAGGAATAGGTGAAGTAATTAGGTTTCCTGATTATGATTCTTCTATCAAGATTTTTTTATTTTGAAGTCTGGGTATAACTGTACTCTACGTTAGTCTCTTCAGCAGGACTGTGGTGGCTTTAAAGCAGTTAGGAACTTGTAAAGTGTGCTTTGCTGCGTTTCCTAACATGTTGCTGCCCTGGTATAGAAAGCCTGAGTAAGCTTACTCTGTCTTTCTTTTTACACAGGTCTCTGTGAGGAGCGGCATCCTCTCAAACTTTGTGAGTCGTCTGACTGCTGGACGGCTAGAATGCAGGTAAGTGCCTTTTGTTCTTCTAGGGCTAGAGGGCTGGCACTGAAGGGGTTAAGGACCCTCTGCTTTTAGTGAGACAAATCATTATGGATGCTTAGAGCAGTATGCAGACACATGAGACATGGAGACTTGGGGGTTAATCCCCTTCATAGCTGAGGAAGGGGTTAACCTAATTGGGGCTCTGATCTAAATTTTAGTTCTTTATTGTTTAGACAACCTCCCTTTATAATGTCCTAATGGTCTAAAATGACTAGGTGGAGTAGCAAGTACTGTGCCATTTCTTTGCGGCTGCATAGCTGTGCTGGGGTCTTTAACAGGGACCGTGCACTCATTATGTTTTTTTCTCGTTGAGGATAGGAGAGGCACAACTTCTGAGTTTTTGGGGTCTTATTAGAGCGGAAAGGCACTATGTTCTGTTTATTGACTAATTTAGACTGTAGTGGGTCTTATTAGAGCGGAAAGGCACTATGTTCTGTTTATTGACTAATTTACACTGTAGTCAGTGTTTAAGATGGTGCAGCAGGATAAGGCGCAATGTTTGCACACTTCATCTCCATGCCATTTTCGTGTTCCCGCCTCCTTCTTTTCAAGTAGAAGAAGCGCCATCTTGCATTGTGAATGCAGTTGTGATAGCCCAGCCTCGTTCTCCGAGTACAGACCGGCGTTACTATCCTGTACGGCTTTGGGGTCTTAGAAGGATAGTTCTGTGAAACAGAGTGTAGTAAATATCGTAGTTCCCTTAATCAGTCTCTACCTCTGTAATTTTACAATGTATAAAGATAGTTTTCTCATATTACTCTGTGGGGCTTGTTAGACTTATGTTTATGGAGTCTTGCTAGATTTTTATTAGAACTTGGGGAATAATTATGTTTTTACTCCAATCTGTGTAATAAACATTCCAATGTCGAAATACTTATACCTGCAGTGGGATTGGGCAGAATTTATGCTGGTTTCATAAGTTACACATTCATATACCTTGGTTTAGGTTAAATTTCCTTCACTAAAGGAAATATTTCCATAAATCCAATGATTAATTTTCATTTTGTTAAAGAATGGAACAGAGATCTGTTCCTAAATGTATATACTGTAAATCTTTCTTAAATGCTGTTTTCTCCTCAAACGTCCCAAGCCTTTTTATGGCATCTCATGCAGTGCCCTGTGGTTCCTCTCAATCTCCTGGAGGAGTTGTTTGCTGGCAGAATTGTCTGCCCAGGTGTCTTCTGGTATCTGTGGCATGATCTGCTTTTCCTATCTTAAAGGGAATTCGCAAGAGGAAAAATTAGTGAATCAGATAGTAGGTTTTATGCTCCGCTTGCTACACATATTGCCCTCCTTATAGTCTGATAAGGTGGATAGTAGGTAGCATCCGAGGTTTAAATCTCCGATTCGGACAGTTTAATTCCTTCATCTGATGCTGAGGTAGTTTCCTTCAGATTCAGGCCTGAACACCTTTGAATTTTGGAGGGGTTGGCCAACATGTAGACTTCGACCTCCTGTCGTCGTTAATCCTCAAGTATCTAGTTCATTTTATATATATATGGGGATTCATCTGGAAAAGATTTTCCTGTTCCTGTAGACTTTTCTCAGGTATGGGAGAAGTTGAGGAAGCTTTTTCTCCCATTTCCTGTCTGTCATAAGCTCTCCTCCTTTACATGGGAGCACGACGCAGCCATTGTAGTCTAGTGGTTACTTTGTGGCTTTACAACTCAAGGTTGTTGGTTCATTTCCAGCTGCTGACGCTGGATGTTCCTATTTTTTGCTTAACGGTTACTGATCAAAGAACCAGCAGACACAGGTTCTAATCCAATGCAGAACTTCTGCTCAGCAATCTCACACATAATCTTATGTGTTTTTTAATTAAAGTTGTCAATCTGGACTTCTCTCCATGTAAAGGTTAGATGTTCCTTTAAGGTTGCAGTCTTTATGAGCCAGGGCGGCATCATTTTGGTGCGACGCCTTGTAGGACTCCGATCTGGAGGACTCCGTGGGAAGTCCCAGAACAGATTGGCGGTAAGACCAATCTTTTATTCTGTGGCTCTTTCCCTTTGTTTTTCAAACAGGAGCAGTTTGAGTCCTCTTGGATACCCAGTCTGGCTCACTGGCTGGATCAGAGGGAAGTTGTTAAAGAAACCCGCAGCTCTTTCAGCAGGTAGGGTTTACCCCAGAGCCAGGATCAGATCCTGTAGGGGGCCTTTATATCTGTTTTTTCTCATACCTGGATACGAGAGGTCCTAGATTTCTAGGGGCTGTGGTCATAGTTTTCCAGGGTTACATATAGTAGTTCTACTCCCTCCTACCAGGAGCAGGTTCACTTCTCTATAATAGCTGTACCTGATGAGAGAGGTGTTCTATATATGTATAGACCTGGAAGGTATGTATGTTTAAGTTCTTGAGTTTTGCCTTTTCTGTCAAACACTTTCAGTTTGTGGCTCTCAGAGAGGGCTATACTGCCAGTTATCAGGTTTGAGTGAATTGCTGTGATAACTTTCCTGGACGTCATAAGGTTCAGGCTCTATCTTTTCAACAAGCAAACTCTCATACTGAGGTCTTGTTGTTTTTATTCATTCCACGGATGAAAGTGAATCTGAAGATGAGTTCCCTTTTTCCAGCTACAGGGGTAGTTTCTTAGGGTCCATATTAGTTTCCCTATCTTTGAAAATAATTTTTTGACAGAGATCAGAAAATAGTGGATTTTTCCTTTTGCCTTTTCTTTTTGGCATTCTACTATTTGGCCATTCTGTGGCTCAATATATGGAGGTAATTGGTCTGATGGTTGATTCATTGAACATCATTCTTTGGCTCGATTCCATCTGAGTGTCTGCTATTATGCATGTTCAGATAGTGGACCTGGGGATTCTGTGGCTCTGTCTTGCAGGATAGATTCAGAATTAGTGGTAGATCACTCGCTTAGCTTGCGGGAGGTAGCTGCATTGTTAACCGTATTCTCCAGTTCTCAGGTGCTTCTGTCTTGGGGCTCATGCTTCCGGAGATTTTCCTGAGTAATAGTGACCATGGTCGCTAGCTTATTGGACGGTGATTATGGAATTGAGAGGAGTCTGCTCTTCCCATAATCATTTTGGAGTTATAAGTGATCTACATTGCTCTGATGGCTTTGCCTCAGTTGCCTTAACCATTTTTCTTTTCAAAAGACACGATGAGTCCACGGATTTCATCCTTACTTGTGGGATATCACCTCCTGGTCAGCAGGAGGAGGCAAAGAGCACCACAGCAGAGCTGTATATATAGCTCCTCCCTTCCCTCCCACTCCATTCATTCTCTGTGCCTGTGTTAGTGATAGGAAGAGGTAAAGTGAGGTGTTAGTTTAGATTCTTCAATCAAGAGTTTATTATTTTGAAAATGGTACCAGTGAGTGCTATTTTTATAGGGTGTAGCCGTATTCCTTGTCAGCCTCTAGAGTAGAGCTACAGGTGGCTTTAAAGCAATGGGAACTGGTGGGACAAAGTTTTCACTGTGCCTCCCATACTGAATGCTGCCCTTCTTTCTGATAATGGTCTTAGCATATGTTATCTAAGACCCTATGTGTTTTCACAGGATGACAGAAGAGAGAAGACTTCTTGACCCTGTGAGATGTCATGCTGTCTCTCAGCGTAAAGTTATGTGCAGCCTTTTATTTCTGGGAGATAGATTAACTCAGAATTGGCTGATAATTTTCTACCTGTTATGTGGGGATATAAAAACTTTATTGTATATTTGTTTCTCTCCCTACTCTGTCACTTACGTCTTTTATTGTTCAAGACATGACATGCAATTATATGGGCTGTTGCTAAAAGCATGTAGCCCTTTGTTGGTATGGGCAGATGCTGGGGATGTAAAACTGTAGTGTGCTGTAATAGTTTTTGCAGTGCTTGGAGAACCTGGACGACTGTGATTCAATTGTGGTTCCTCCAGAGAAATTGAGTAAGTTGGACAGATATCTAGAAGGTCCCTTCTTATTCTGGCATTTTTCCAGTTCCTAAGAGAACTTCAGAGATTATTGCTAAAGAATGGGAGATACCAGGTATTCCTTTATCTCCTCCTGTTTTCAAGATGTACCCTATTGCAGAGGCTATAAGGGACTCTTGGCAGACGGTTCCTAAAGTGGAGGGAGCTATTTCCACCTTGGCTAAACAAACTACTATTCCTATCAAGGATAGTTGTGCTTTTAAAGGCCCTATGGATAAGAAATTATATGGGGTTGCTATTGCAACCGGCGGCCTGCATTGTTACGGTTACAAGTGCGGCGGCTTATTGATTTGATGCTCTGGAAGAATCTCTTAAAACTGAGACTTCTTTGGAAGAGAGAGAGGATAGAATTAAAGCTCTTAAGTTAGCTAATTCATTTATTACAGATGCTTCTTTGCAGATTACCAAATTGGTGGCTAAAAGTTTGGGGGTTTTCATCTTAGCTTGCAGAGCCTTATGGTTGAAGTGTCATCTAAGTCTAATCTTTTAGCTATTCCTTACAAGGGGAAGACCTTGTTCGGGCCTGGCTTGAAGGAAATTATTTCTGACATCACGGGAGGTAAGGGTCATTCCCTCCCTCAGGATAGGAAATCCAAACAGAAAGGTTGACAGAGTAATTTTCGTTCATTTCGAAACTTTAAGGGAATCCCGCCTTCCTCTTCCTCTAAACAGGAAGGTAACTATTCGCAAACTAAGTCTACCTGGAGACCAAACCAGTCTTGGAACAAGGGTAAACAATCCAAGAAGCCTGCTGCTGCTCCCAAGTCCGCATGAAGGGTTGGCCCCCGATCCGGGACCGGATCTAGTAGGGGGCAGACTGTCTTTCTTCATCCAGGCTTGGATGAGGGATGTTCAGGATCCCTGGGCAATAGATATAGTTTCTCAGGGATACAAACCGGAATTCAGAAATTCTTCCCCCAGAGGAAGGTTTCTTCTTTCTCGATTATCTGTAGACCAGATACAAAGAGAGGCGTTCTTACGCTGTGTAAGAGACCTCTTCTCCATGGGAGTAATTTGTCCTGTTCCAATTCAGGAACAGGGACAGGGGTTTTATTCAAATCTGTTTGTAGTTCCCAAAAAAGAGGGAGCCTTCAGACCTATCTTAGATCTCAAGAGTCTAAACAAGTTTCTCAGAGTTCCATCTTTCAAGATGGAAACTATTCGTACCATTCTTTCATTAATCCAGGAAGGTCAATTTATGTCAACAGTGGGTCTAAAGGATGCATATCTGCATGTTCCTATACACAGAGATCATCACAAGTTCCTGAGGTTTGCCTTTCTGGACAAACATTATCAGTTTGTGGCTCTCCCTTTCGGTCTGGCGACGGCGCCCAGAATTTTCACAAAAGTTCTGGGGTCTTTATTGGCGGTTCTAAGGCCACGGGGCATAGCAGTGGCGCCTTATATGGACGATATACTGATCCAGGCATCATTGTTTCATCTGGCAAGGTCCCATACCGACGTTGTGCTTTCCTTCCTAAGGACCCACGGGTGGAAGGTAAACATGGAAAAGAGTTCATTGGTTCCTCAGACAAGAGTACCTTTTCTGGGCACTTTAATCGACTCTATGTCAATGAAGATTTTTCTGACAGAGGTCAGAAAGTTAAAGATTCTGAATACATGTTGACTCATTCAGTCCAATCCTCGTCCATCAGTGGCTCAGTGCATGGAGGTAATCGGATTGATGGTGGCGGCAATGGACATAGTTCCGTTTGCTCGTTTTCATCTCAGGCCTCTGCAATTAAGCATGCTCAGGCAATGGAATGGATATTATACAGATTTGTCTCCTCAAATAAATCTAGATCAGGAGATAAGGGACTCTCTTCTATGGTGGTTGTCTCTCGATCATCTATTCCAGGGGACATGCTTCCGCAGACCCTCATGGGTGATAGTGACAACGGATGCCAGCCTGTTAGGATGGGGAGCAGTCTGGAACTCCCTAAGGGCTCAGGGTGTATGGACTCAGGCAGAGTCTCTTCTTCCCATCAATATTCTGGAGTTGAGAGCAATATTCAATGCACTTCAGACTCAGTTGGCTTCGGCCCAATTCATCAGATTTCAGTCGGACAACATAATGACTGTAGCTTACATCAATCATCAGGGAGGAACAAGGAGTCCCTTGGCGATGACAGAGGTAGCCAAGATAATACAGTGCGCAGAGTCTCACTCTTGCCATCTGTCAGCGATCCACATCCCAGGGGTGGAAAACTGGGAAGCAGATTTTCTGAGCAGACAGAAAATGGGAACTTCCTCCGGAGGTATTTTCCAACCTGATTCTCAGATGGGGCAGGCCGGAGTTGGATCTCATGGCATCTCGTCAGAATGCCAAACTTCCGAGATACGGGTCCAGGTCCAGGGATCCCCAGGCCGAGCTGATAGATGCCTTGGCAGTGCCTTGGTCTTTCAGCCTAGCTTATGTATTCCCTCCTTTTGCCCTCCTTCCTCGGGTGATTGCTCGAGTCAAACAGGAGAAGGCATCGGTAATCCTCATCGCCCCTGCGTGGCCTCGCAGGAATTGGTATGCCGATCTGGTGGACATGTCATCTCTGCCACTGTGGAAGCTCCCGTTAAGAAAAGACCTTCTCATTCAGGGTCCCTTCCATTATCCGAATCTAGTTTCTCTGCAGCTGACTGCTTGGAGATTGAACTCTTAATTTTATCTAAGCGAGGGTTTTCTGATTCGGTCATAGATACCTTGATTCAGGGACGTAAGCCTGTTACTAGGAAAAATTACCATAAGATATGGCGTAAATATCTTTATTGGTGTGAATCCAAGGGCTACTCATGGAGTAGGGTTAGGATTCCTAGGATTTTGTCTGTTCTCCAAGAAGGATTGGAGAAAGGGTTATCAGCAAGTTCCTTAAAGGGACAGATTTCTGCTTTATTTATTTTCTTACATAAGCGTCTGGCAGATGTTCCAGATGTGCAATCTTTTTGTCAGGCTCTGACTAGAATCAGGCCTGTATTTAGACCAATTGCTCCTCCTTGGAGTTTGAATTTAGTTCTTAGAGTTCTTCAAGGTGTTCCATTTGAACCTATGCATTCCATAGATATTAAGTTACAGCATTACAATGTGATTCTCCTTATCTTATTTTCCATTCGGATAAGGTGGTGTTTTGAGAACTAAGTTTGGTTTTCTTCCTAAAGTTGTTTAAAATAAAAATATTAATCAGGAAATTGTTGTTCCTTCCTTGTGTCCTAATCCTTCTTCTAAGAAGGAGCGTCCGTTACATAATTTGGACGTGGCCCGTGCTTTGAAGTTCTACTTACAGGCAACTAAGGATTTTCATCAATCATCTTCATTGTTTGTCATTTTTTCAGGGAAACATAGGGGTCAGAAAGCTACGGCTACCTCTCTTCTGTATCATCTGTTTTGCCTATGAGACTGCTGGACAGCAGATTCCTGAACGAATTACGGCTCATTCCACTAGGGCTGTGGCTTCCTCATGGGCATTTAAAAATTATGCTTCTGTTGAACAGATTTGCAAAGCTGCAACTTGGTCGTCTCTTCATACTTTTTCTAAATTTTACAAATTTGATACCTTTGCCTCAGCTGAGGCTGTTTTTGGGAGGAAAGTTCTTCAAGCAGTGGTGCCTTCCGTTTAGGTTCCATGTCTTGTCCCTCCCTTTTCATCCGTGTACTATAGCTTTGGTATTGTATCCCACAAGTAAGGATGAAATCTGTGGACTCATCGTGTCTTTTAAAAAGAAAAAAACATTTATGCTTACCTAATAAATTTATTTATTTTTAGACACGATGAGTCCATGGCCCGCCCTGTTCTCTGTTTTTTTTTGTTAAAACCTCTGCACCTTGGTTTTTCCTTTCTCTTCCTAACTTCGGTCGAATGACTGGAGTGGGAGGGAAGGGAGGAGCTATATATACAGCTCTGCTGTGGTGCTCTTTGCCTCCTCCTGCTGACCAGGAGGTGATATCCCACAAGTAAGGATGAAATCCGTGGACTCATCGTGTCTGAAAAGAAATCAATTTATCAGGTAAGCATAAATTTTCTTTTTTTCGGTTCTGGTTGTACAATTTCGTCTCAGCGGTTACATTAACCACCTGGGAAGAACCTGGAGTTCCTTTGCCATGATTGGCGTGGATTGTTCGGTGGATGGACGCTCACATCATTGTTTATCCGCTATTCACATTTCAGAAGTGAATCCTGGGAGCGGTCTTTTTGAGCAGTCGGATATTTCTTCCGGAGGTGTTTTCTAGGTTAACCCTCAATGAGGGGTGCTGGAGTTAGAGATGGCAGTACGCCAAGCTTCCAGGTTATGTTAAAGGTCTAGAGATCAGCAAGCTGCTCTGTAAATTCGCTGACATTGCTTTAGGATTCAGTCTGGCATCACTGTTTTTTGGTTTGCTCCTCTTCCACAGATCATTGTTCATATCAAACAGGAGAGGCATAGGTAATTCAGATTACCCCTGCGTGCTTCGCAGGACCTGGTAGGCAGGCCTAGAGGAGTTATCTTTTCACCTTGGAGACTGCCTCTGAGTAAGGACCTTCTGATCAGGGTCCCTTCTTTCATCCAGATTTAGTTTCTCTGAAGCTGTCTGCTTGAAGATTGAACGCTTGTTTTCCTCTAAGCGTGGGTTTTCAGATTTGGTCGTGGAGACTTTGATACAGTCTGGTAAGACTGTGACTAGAGAGATTTTCCATATAGTATTGATGTGAATCCAAGGGCTACTCTCGGAGTAGAGTTAGGATTCCTAGAATTTTGTTTTTTCTCCAGGAGGGTCTGGAGAAAGGTTTGTCTATTTTGTTAAGCGTCTGGCAGATGTGCCAGACGTGCAATCCTTTTGTCAGGTCGTCATCAGAATCAGGCCTATGTTTGAATCTGTTACTCCTCCTGGAGTTTTCACCTTGTTTTTTAGAGTTTTTCAGCAGGCTCCGTTTGAGCCTATGCGTTCCTTAGGTATTAAGATGTTATCTTGGAAGGTTTCATTTTTGTTGCCGTTTCTTCTGCTCGGAGAGTCTCTGAACTATCGGTGTTACAGTATGATTCCCCTTACCTTATCTTTCAGTCAGATAAGGTGGTTCTGCTTATTAAGTTAGGTTTCTTTCCTAAGGTAATTTCGGATAGGAATATTACTCAGGTAATTGTTGTTCCTTCTTTGTGTCCTAATCCTTCTTTTCATAAGGAGCATTTGTTACACAACCTAGATGTGGTGCGTGCGCTGTGATTCTTCTTGCTGGCGACTAAGAATTTTCGCCAGTCTCCTGTTTTGTTTGTTTTGTTTGTCTGTTTCTCTGAGAAACGTAAGGACCAGAAAGCTACGACTACTTCTCTTCTTTCTGGCTGAGGAGTATGATTCCTTAGCCTATGAAACTGCTGGACAGCAGTCTCCTGAGAGAATCACGGACACGAGGGCTGTTTCTTCTTCTTGGGCCTTCAAAAATGAAGCTTCTGTGGAACAGTTTTACAAGTCTGCAATTTGGTCCTCTCTACATACTTTTTTCAAAAAAAAATATTTTAATACTTTTGCCTTGGCTGAGGCCTTTTTTGGGGGAAAGGTTTTTTTTCAAGCAGTGGTGTCTTCTGTTTAGGTTCCCTGTCTTGTCCATCCCTTATCTGTGTCCTCTAGCTTGGGTATTGATTCCCAACAGTAATTGATGATCCATGGACTCACCCTGTCATTAGAAAGAAAACGAAATTTATGCTTACCTGATAAATTATTTATTTCTTGACACGGTGAGTCCATGGCCTGCCCTGTATTTTCAGACAGGTTTTTGTTGTATAAACCTTTAGGCACCTCTGCACCTTGTGTTGCTTCCTTTCTCTCCTTTTTCCTTCGGTCGAATGACTGGGGGTTGTGGGAAGGGAAGTGTCCCTTAAAGGGACACTGAACCCAAATTTTTTTCTTTTGTGATTCAGATAGAGCATGCGATTTTAAGCAACTTTATAATGTACTGCCATTATCAATTTTTCTTTATTCACTTGCTATCTTTATTTGAAAAAGAAGGCATCTAAGCTTCTTTTTTGTTTCAGCACTTTTTTATTGGTGGATGAATTTATCCACCAATCAGCAAGAATAACCCAGGTTATTCACCAAAAATGGGACGGCATCTAACCTTACATTCTTGCATTTCAAATAAAGATACCAAGAGAAGGAAGAACATTTTATAATAGGAGTAAATTAGAAAGTTGCTTAAAATTTCATGCTCTATCTGAATCACGAAATAAAAAATTTGGATTCAGTGTCCCTTTAACAGCTTTGCTGTGGTGCTCTTTGCCTCCTCCTGTTGGTCAGGAGTGATATTCCCAACAGTTATTAATGATGATCCGTAGACTCACAGTGTCAAGAAAGAAAGAAATTTATCAGATCAGCATAAATTTTGTTTTTAAAATGAATATTGTTTCTGGCCACTCTGAAATGGCTGCCAAGCTCCGCCCACTGATGAAATCACGATCTGGGCTAAGGTAAGACTTTAAGATGACTAAGGTGTAGTCTGTCCCTTTAAAATGCCTATTTTCACAAACTCTAAAACAAACTATAATTTGTTCAAATATATTTATAGTTTTATATGTTTTAGTGTTAGCATTTGCCTAACATGAGTCACATAACAGTCTATAATGATATTTGTCCCAACAGGCAACTGAAACAGGGCAAGCAATACCAGCAGCAACTGCTTTCACAAGTTACGTTTCAGCACCAACAGCGGGAAGCTGAGCGAGAGGAGGAGAGGCGGGAGTATGAAGCAGGGCTGCTTGCGGAAACAGCCTACAAGGCAAAGCTCCAAGAAATTCTCTCCAGGCCATACTTTGCTGATGAGCATGTCCACCCCTTGAGAAGGACACGCATTTCTAGCCCAAAAGACTGGCTTTCTCAGCATACAAAATAGTTTTTTTTACCTATATTAATCTCTACTGTGCTACAGAAATCTGCACACTGATGACTCTCTACTGATAAGATGTAATTGCTTCTCGACCGTGTCTGCATATAAAAAAAGAGTTGCATACCAATATTTTCTTATAATTAAATGCCTTAATATTTGGTGGGTTTTAAACAGGCATTTAAAAAGAATAGTATTTTACTTGTTTTGGTAAATATAAAAAGAATGCAATTTCAAGGACTGAAAAATAACTATGTAATAAAATAATCAAAGGAAAGGAGGCTTTTGAGAAAACGGTTTGAAATTATTGCATTACTTTTCATGTTCAGCAATATTAAAAGCATTTTTCAAATGAAGGTTGTATGGATTAAAAACTGAAAATCTGTTTTTATATTATTATTATTTTTTACTATATACACAGCTATTTCTTTTGAATAATCATTTCCAATAATTAGATTGTAATACTAATACATTAACCTCATCGGTTTAGATCATTGTCAACCAAACATCAGTTCTCAAACAAAAAAGGATCTTAAAAAAAAAAAAAGATTTAGATTCAAGAAAAAATAAATATAATAAGAAAACGTAACAAACGTCTCTAAGACTCTAAAAGATTTGTTTAATCCTGTTTGTTAAAGGGACAGGGACAGTAAAGTCAAAATTAAACATTAATAATATAGTTATAGTTTGCAATTTTAAGCAACTTTACAAATTACATCTATTATCAAATTTCTTGACTTGGCATCTTATATTGAAGAGTAAACTTAGGTAGGCTGAAAGTATCTTGGGGGCATGCATGTGTGTTTAGCATTCTATAGCAGCAGCATTTGCAACTATGTATAACATTGCTTTAAACATTGCTGCAATCACTGTTGCCAGATAGCTAAAGACACGTGTATGCTCCTGAGTTCACCTAGTATTACTCTTTATCAAAGGATACCAGGAGAAAAACACACAATTTGTTAATAGAAGTAAATTGCAAAGTTGTTTAAAGGGATATGAAACCCAAAATTATTATTTCATGATTAAGATAGGGTATGCAATTCCAAACAACTTTATAATTTTACTTCTATAAAAAATCAGGGATGTATGCTCAGGAACCGGACCTTTTCTGGGGCACTATATAGCAGTGATTTTGCAAGAATGTTATCCATTTGCAAGAGCACTAGATGGCAGCATTATTTCCTGCCACTAGTGATCCAGATGCCTACCTAGGTATCTCTTCAATAGATATAAATTGGAAACTTTTTTTTTAAATAGTATGCTCTGTCTGAATCACAGAAAAAAAAATATTTGGGTTTCATATTTACATGTCATGCGCTATCAATCCATTTACGTTTAATTTTGACTTTTGTCTCCCTTTAATTTACTATGATCTAGATGATATTTAGGATAACTAGAAGAAAGCTGCTTTTCAGAAAGCGCAAATAAACAAAACGGTGTTTATTCTGGAATTCATTGAAAAAGATGGAGGTAAAACAATCGCCATCTACGCGTTTCGCACTGCACAGAGCTCATGGTCATAATTCCAAGAAACAGTTTTAAACTACATCAAACTAATCACATCAAAACAATATACTCAGCTCTAATACCTCTATAGACTCTATAGAACCATTGGAGCGCCATTGGAGGAGCGCCCTCTTTCTTTTTCTACTTCACAGAAGATAATACCTCTGTAGAAGTAGTTGGATTAGGTAACCATGCACAATAGAACATATAGTGATAAAAACAAATAGCTTATAAAATTGAGAGTAATAGCAAACATATTAAAAGCGCTTTTATCTTATATGTATATAATTGACCTAAACTTATATCCAAGATCATTTCATGTTATAAAAAAAATTGATGACATTTAATCCAAAAATTATTATTACTGTTTCTTAAACACGAGTATTTTAGTCAAAGCAGTAGCTAATATCCCACTCAAAATTAATACCTAAAGGAGACCTCGTTTATAACATATGTATCCAAAATAGTTCACTTTTCTCATGAATTTTGAACCCGTTTCCACCTCTAGGTGGCACAATAACATGATCTATAATTAAAACCTTGAAATTAGGAATATTAGTGAAGTGTTTATTGTTGTATATACCTAGCCACCGCAGAATCTTTATTGAAATGCTTTATATCTGGTACATGCTCACCAACCCGTGACTACGAGCTATGCACAGTCCAGCTTCCCAGTCCAGCCTCTACGATCTGTCGCTGGAGTTATGAAAAAATAGCGAACCCGTGAAATCAGCAAACCACGTCATGGCGCATGCGTGCCATGTCATGACATTCCTACTCACACACGTCAGTGCTTCAGTTTCGCGCAAAGAGGTGTAGTTTGTATATTAATATCAGAATTGACCCTGCAGGTGTTTTGGTGGCAAGGTCTAAGCGGGGTTGAAAGACCCTTGCGAACTGCCAGTTCTGTGCTTTGATATTCTTTAAGCCTAGCATTCCTGTTTTTGGCCTGTTTCCTTGATCCTGACCCTAGAGTGGTGTTTTGCAGACTGATTACCTAGATACTGACCTTGGGAACAGAACTTATGGATTATTCTTCTGCTTCCACCCTTTGCTGTGATGTTTGGTTCTTCCTGCGTATCCGGTATTGACAAAATAACAAAATTATTATTCCAGCCTTGCTTAAAAGGGGCTATAGTAGGTTTTTTTTGTATTCCAATGGACCCTGCACAAATTAAATAAAGGTCCTTTTTTTTTATTAGTAAGGCTGGTATGATATCTTGTTGGACGTGGCAGTCCTGTATTCCAATAAAATGATAAAAATATGAACAACCAGCACAGTCCTGTGTAGGAGTACTACAGTGAGCAACTTCTAAGATCAAAAAATATCCAAAACATCTTCTCTTCCAATTCCAGAGTGAGAAAACGAAGTTCATTTGGCAAGGCAAGACCCCCCGAATCGCTCATAAGACTTTACAATTTCCCGTTCCCTTAGGCGGACTTGCATCACCGTCGGTGGTGAAATACTACGAAGGAGCTATGCTAACGCATATTTCTCAGTGGGGAGTACTCCAGTCTCGCGACAGGTGGAGAGAACTTGAGCGCATCATTGCCGCCCAATGTTCTCCTCCGAGATGTTATTTGGATCCCACAACATAGTCATAGAATGTTGGGCATAAGCAACCTGGTCATCCTGGAGTGTTTATCAATCTGGGACAGGCTTAGACATCGCCAGCTCATTGCTCCCCATCACTCCCCTATAACTTCGGTAGCCGGACCACTCACGAACTTACCTGACACTCACCCGAACACGTGGGCTCGGTTAAAGTCTCAGACTTTTGGTCCACCACAAAGCCGGATGAATTTATAACCCTAATGCAACTAAATCAGCGAGTAGCCACCCCTAAGTTCCTCACTTTTGAAATTTTTAGGATTCAGAGCTTTTTAAGAAGCTGGAACTTTCTTCCATCCGCTTCCTGCCCCCTTACTCCCTGGGAATCTATCTGGCAAGATGGACGTAAACTTATCCGGCCATTATCGAGACACTACGCCCTTCTGGACAGCACCTCCCCGCCGACTTTGGCTCCGCATCTTCTAAGATGGGACACCCTCCTGGGTACTGAAACCTCTATTGATTCTTGGCAAAGAGCCATCCAGCTGACTAAGAAGACTTTACATTGTGTAACAATGTTTGAGACGTATTACAAAGTCCTCTCTCATTGGTACTTTGTCCCAACATGACTGTCTAAAATGTTCCCAGGAGCATCTCCTTTATGTTGGAGAGGCTGTGGCCTTCGTGGTAGCTTACTACATATTTGGTGGGAATGCCCCATTATTAGACCTTTTTGGGAAAGAGGAATACGTACCCTCTTAGATCACGGCATTAGAGTCTCTGCTGGTCCAGCGCTTGCCCTTCTCCATCTAGATCTACACGCCCTGCCCAGACACCAAGGTCTCTTTGGACTCTACCTCCTGGCCTCAATCAAAACCAATATAGCCAGGGCTTGGAAAAGGGATGTTCCTCCTAGCTGGCAGGATATTACCCACACAATGACCTATCTGTACACCATGGAAAAGCCCATATACTTTGATCTTAACAAATCTGACCTGTTTGAAATGGCTTGGGCTGATTGGAAGAACAATCACGATACTCTGTGGCACCCACAGGTTCTGGCGACTGACACCTAAACTGACAGTTAGCGACTTGACTACTTTGCCTGACGGGTACCGTACGTAATTGTCTAGAAACACTGACTGTAACACACTTTCCCCCCCCCCTCCCTATCCCACACATATGAGCCCCCCCTCCCCCCTCACTACCCTTCCTCCCTACCCTTTTTGTTCTCTACATTTCAAAACATTTCAGCTAAAGTGCTCTACTGTATCATCATTGATTCGTTCACCCGTTCAAGAAATAACTTGCAAATTGACTCAGTACAGGGTGAGGCCAACTTGATGGATTTGAATCTGGTTGGCTTTGTGTTGTTTTTTTTTTGTTGTTGTTTGTTTTATTTATTTTCCAAATGTGCAGAATTTTTTGTGTAGGGTCAGATGACCCAATAATCTGTTTATTTCTATTGCTGAAAAAGGGGTCCTGTGAGTCCCCAATTGTTATGTTATGGATTTGCAAAATCTTGAATAAAAATATTAAAAAAAAAAAAAAAATATCCAAAACGGCAAAAAAAGACGTAGACTCCAATCCAGAGGAAAAATCTTTTTATTGCTTACATGGGATAAGATCCAACAAACACAATGTTTCTGGGACACATGACTAAGGGGTCCCCCCCCCCCCGAAATGTTGTGTTTCCATCCTATTTGATTTGTATCCAGTATTGACTCCTGACCTTGCTACTGACTCTCTCCTGATTGTCCTCAGCTAATGTACTGCTGCTGCTACTCATCTGAGCCTGATAATCTAAAGCTCTCTGGTCTTGGGAGATTACCTAAAATGTTTCATCACCACTGTGAGGTCCCTCAAAGAATTGTATAAAGGCAAATGTTAGCTTGAGAGCTGTTTATCTAGCAATGAAGGTTCAAGAAATGCAAGTGTTTTCCATACAAACACACCCACTTTTTATTTTTATTTTTACAGAAAAGCATCTGGTTCCTATCGGATCCATGTCTAATTTAGCCATACACACACAAATCCGAGTCTTTTAAACACAAACACATCCAGACACTGTTGGATCAAATGCTATTTTACACAAAAACATCTGGATCCTGCCAGAATGTATCATTTTTTACAGCTGGATCCATTCAGTGGTGTCTCCTGGATGCCACCAGATTAGTCTGAGAAACATGTAGATGTATTTTTTAAAGTTTCATTAGCTGTTTAAATATTGACAAAATAAGTGTAAAGTTTTAGTGTCCATAAAATAATCGGAGCTGCCATGTTATAACTTAGGTTACCTTCTCTGCTGTGGCCAATTAGGGACAGTTGAAAATAGGTCACTAAAGTGTGCAGCCAATGGCTGTGTGGAATATAACAGTGTTCTGCCTTTCTATTTCTAACAGGAACTGAAAAGCTCACAATTTCAGAATTACAAGAAAAGGGGACAAAAAAATAAATAATGAAAGTATATTGCAGAGTTCTTTATATATACAGTCGTATGCAAAAGTTTAGGCACCCCTGACAATTTCCATGATTTTCATTTATAAATAATTGGGTGTTTGGATCAGCAATTTCATTTTGATCTATCAAATAACGTAAGGACACAGTAATATTTCAGTAGTGAAATGAGGTTTATTGGATTAACAGAAAATGTGCAATATGCATCAAAACGAAATTAGACAGGTGCATAAATTTGGGCACCCCAACAGAATTATTGCATCAATATTTAGTAGAGCTTTCTTTAGCAAAAATAACAGTCTCTAGATGCTTCCTATAGCCTGTAATGAGTGTCTGGATTCTGGATGAAGTCCATTCCTCCTTGCAAAACATCTCCAGTTCAGTTAGGTTTGATGGTTGCTGAGCATGGACAGCCCGCTTCAAATCACCCCACAGATTTTTAATAATTTTCAGGTCTGGGGACTGGGATGGCCATTCCAGAACATTGTACTTGTTCCTCTGCATAAATGCCAGAGTAGATTTTAAGCAGTGTTTTGGGTCGTTGCCTTGTTGAAATATCCAGCCCCGGCGTAACTTCAACTTTGTGACTGATTCCTCAATATTATTCTCAAGTATCTGCTGATATTGAGTGGAATCCATGCAACCCTCAACTTTAACAAGATTCCCAGTACCGGCAATGGCCCCACAGCATGATGGAACATCCACCAAATTTTGCTGTGGGTAGCAAGTTTTTGTCTTGTAACGCTGTGTTCTTTTGCCGCCATGCATAACGCCCCTTGTTATGACCAAATAACTCAATCTTTGTTTCATCAGTCCACAGCACCTTCTTCCAAAATGTCCAAATGTGCGTTTGCATACCTCAAGTGACGTTTTTGGTGTGTGTGTGCAGAAAAGGCTTCTTCTGCATCACTCTCCCATACAGCTTCTCCTTGTGCAAAGTGCACTGAATTGTTCAACGATGCACAGTGACACCATCTGCAGCAAGATGATGTTGTAGGTCTTTGGAGGTGGTCTGTGGGCTGTTTTTGACCGTTCTCACTATCCTTTGCCTCTGCAATATTTTACTTGGCCTGCCCTTTCTGGCCTTAACAAGAACTGTGCCTGTGGTCTTCCATTTCCTCACTATGTTCCTCACAGTGGGCACTGACAGCTTAAATCTCTGCGATAGCATTTTGTAGCCTTCCCCTAAACCATAATGTTAAACAATGTTTGTTTTCAGGTCATTTGAGAGTTGTTTTGAGGCCCCCATGTTGCCACTCTTCAGAGGAGAGTCAAAGAGAACAACAACTTGCAATTGGCCACCTTAAATACCTTTTCTCATTATTGGATGCACCGGTCTATGAAGTTCAAGGCTAAATGGGCTCACCAAAATAATTGTGTGTTCCAATTAATCAGTGCTAGGTAGTTACAGGTATTCAAATCAACAAAATGACAAGGGTGCCAAAATTATTCACCTGTCTAATTTCGTTTTGATGCATATTGCACATTTTCTGTTAATCCAATAAACCTCATTTCACTACTGAAATATTACTGTGTCCTTCAGTTATTTGATAGATCTAAATAAAATTGCTGATCCAAACACCCAATTATTTATAAATGAAAATCATGGAAATTGTTAGGGGTGTCTAAACTTTTGCATACGACTATATATATATATATATATATATATATATATATATATATAAATAAATAAAATAAAATAAAAGTAGAACAAAGCACTCACTGGTCTTATCAAGTGTCCAAAATTAATGTTTTATTCCATAGTGACATTTCGGGGTATTCACCCCTTTATCAGACCAACAATAATGAATCACACAGCAAACAATTTAAAGTGTAGAAAGCCCCACCCACTGACAACCCCCCCCCAAGGGTTACCATGGTGACACCAAAACAATACTGATTGTGTTAAAACAGTGACTATAATATAAACAAGTATTGTCAATGTAATAAAGTGTTAATCATACAAATAATAGGAACAAAGAAGATAATATGCAAGTAATAACTAAAACAGTGGTGAGACAAAAGAAGAGAGGCGCACCAATGTGTGTATCAATCGTTACAATTCTGCATGAGCTCCAAGTATTGTATGCACAGGGTACTCACACTTTGACATAGCACACCAGTGTGCTTGTGGAAGCGGGCTGGTACTTAGAGCTGACCAGCTGGCTCTCTCCGGCTCCTTGCTGGATACGGCGGCTTTCCTGTGTGTTGGGCTGTCTGGTAGTGGTGTGCTTGTATTGAAACTCCAGGTTCAAATGTTTTAAAACCTTTTATTATACAAAGTTCACAAGCACAAATTTAAAAAGATACAGATTAAAATATTGCTACGCGTTTCTCGGCCCTCCTGGCCGTTTCATCAGGCATATTAACAACATTAAAAACTCGGCTTTTTATTGCCGCCACTACCAAACAGTTTCTGGGGCCCTCCCCTTTCTCATTAAGTGTATACAAACGAGCCTATCATTGTGATACCTTTAGATACAAGTGCTAACTCGATGGAGTATAAAAATATTGGAATACATATTGCTTTCTAACAGACACAGTGATCTTTAATAACGAATTGCAACAGTGTGCATTCTATAACAGTAGTAATTTGATGTTGATACATTCCTTTGTATCGAAAATCGGCAATTTAGAAACAAAAACTCGTCCCTTTGATAGGTGGAACAAGGGACCAATCACAAGGTTCTATACTCGGTGAAAGTTAACACACCCCTATCTGTTGTTTTTGTATCCGATACAAAAACAACAGATAGGGGTGTGTTAACTTTCACCGAGTATAGAACCTTGTGATTGGTCCCTTGTTCCACCTATCAAAGGGACGAGTTTTTGTTTCTAAATTGCCGATTTTCGATACAAAGGAATGTATCAACATCAAATTACTACTGTTATAGAATGCACACTGTTGCAATTCGTTATTAAAGATCACTGTGTCTGTTAGAAAGCAATATGTATTCCAATATTTTTATACTCCATCGAGTTAGCACTTGTATCTAAAGGTATCACAATGATAGGCTCGTTTGTATACACTTAATGAGAAAGGGGAGGGCCCCAGAAACTGTTTGGTAGTGGCGGCAATAAAAAGCCGAGTTTTTAATGTTGTTAATATGCCTGATGAAACGGCCAGGAGGGCCGAGAAACGCGTAGCAATATTTTAATCTGTATCTTTTTAAATTTGTGCTTGTGAACTTTGTATAATAAAAGGTTTTAAAACATTTGAACCTGGAGTTTCAATACAAGCACACCACTACCAGACAGCCCAACACACAGGAAAGCCGCCGTATCCAGCAAGGAGCCGGAGAGAGCCAGCTGGTCAGCTCTAAGTACCAGCCCGCTTCCACAAGCACACTGGTGTGCTATGTCAAAGTGTGAGTACCCTGTGCATACAATACTTGGAGCTCATGCAGAATTGTAACGATTGATACACACATTGGTGCGCCTCTCTTCTTTTGTCTCACTACCTTTCAGCAAACACGTTTTCCAATCCAGGATCGTTTCGGAGAGTGCAGCCGTGAGAAAGTGTGCCTAATTTTGAAGACATATTGGGACTGCCAGGATTCCAAGGAGCATACACCCAACATTCACCTATCACGGACATTTAACCCAACGCCATTTAATGAGGTTCCACTTTTCATTATAAATAATTGTAATTATAAATAATTGTAATTATACATTGTATTTGGTTATCGAATTGTGATTTTGACATTTTCTATTGAGGTTACCTTCCGTTAATTTATTTATTATCATTATTATTATTTTATACGTTATGCACAAAGAGCGCCCTCTGGTGACCTAGGTCATCTATCTAATAACTAAAACACCTGTGACTATATATATCTAAAAACATAGCATGGAGACAGCTGTGGAAGCTAGCGAGTCTATCAAAATTATTATACTCCTGGTGTTCGTATAGGCATAAAAGACAAATGTGAGTAGAGGAAAATGTCAAGAAACACAGCAAGCATATATAACAATTGTAGTGTACTCACTGCGATAAGCACAGGATAATGTGGGTCCAAATTACAGGCTTGCGCCAGAAATAGGTCGGCTCTAGTGTGTACACACCACTCTGCGTGATCCTGACGTATGTGGACACACCCCCTATGGGCTGAGCTAGGGGCGAAGTGTGCGAGTATAGATCTAAGATGTAGAGGCAGATGTAAATAACGGACCTACCTGAGCATAGGGTTATATAGTCAGAGGCACCAAAAACGGGTGTATATCTATTATGCTCAAGTAATCAGACTCAGCTAGATTACGAGTTTTCAGCGCTATAGGGAAATTAACGGGCGCCACAAAAGCGTTGTTATATATATAGGGAGGTGAATTAACAAGTTTTTTAAAACCCGGCTTGCATGGGCGATATGGCTGCGTTTAACTCCATACCTCACGTGCTCGTGCATGATTTCCCCATAGACATCAATGGGGAGAGCCGGCAAAAAAAAGCCTAACACCTACGATCGCGGAAAAAAAGCTCTGCAACGCAGCCCCATTGAAGTCTATGGGGAAAGGAAAAGGTATGTTTAGACGTGGTTTTTATGTTAGGGTGTTAGGTTTAAACACCCCTAATCTGCTGCCCCTAACATCGCCGCAACCTTTATAATATTATTAACCCCTAATCTTCTGCCCCTAACATCACCGCCACCTAAATAAAACTATTAACCCCTAATCTGCCGCTCTCGATATCGCCGCCACCTAAATACACTTAACCCCTAATCTGCTGCCCCTAAAATCGCCGCCACCTAAATACACTTATTAACCCCTAATCTACCGCTCCCGATATCGCCGCCACCTACATTACAGTTATTAACCCTAATCTGCAGCCTCCAATGTCGCCGCCACTATACTAAAGTTATTGGCCTCCCACATCACTAACACTAAATAAATATATTAACCCCTAAACCTAACCCTAACGTAACCCTAACCATAACCCTAACGTAACCCTATATCTAACCCTAATCACCCTAATTTAAATATAATTAAAATAAATCTAAATTAAACTTACAATTATTACCTAAATAATTCCTATTTAAAACTAAATACTTACCTGTAAAAAAAAAAAAACTAAGCTAGCTACAAAATAAATAGTTACATTGTAGCTATCTTAAGTTTTATTTTTATTTCACAGGTAAGTTTGTATTTATGTTAACTAGGTAGACTAGTGTCAGGGTTTTTTCCCTGTTGTGTTTGCCATGTGCTGCTGGCAGCAATTTTACTCACCTCTCTTCCTGACTATGGTTCATTGTAGGGGATGCTGCTCACTTCCTGCACTTCCTTTTATGGCCAGACTGGTGTGCATCATCCATGTGAGACAGGATGCATTTTCAGAATTGTGATGTCATCACTTATTATTTAAAGGGCCTCTGTTCAGTATGCTTTCCCGATGCGTTGTCTCAGACCTGTTTGTGAGAATTCCTGTGTATTACCTGGCTGCCTGACATCCTTCCTGGTTCCTGATCCCTGGCTTGTTCCTGACACTGCTGTTTTCCTTGTTCCTGATTCTGGCTCGTCTGACTATTCGCTTTGGCTCCTGACTCGGCTCGTCTGACTACCAGCTCTGGTTTTGACTCCTGGCTTGTTATTTGACTTGTGGACTTTTTATTATTTTTTGTTATTAATAAAGGTGTGATTATTTTTGCACTTCTCGTCTCAGTCTGATTCCTGGCACCCTGACATTACGCAAAGGCCATGAATCCTGATGGTGCTAATAATCCACCTTTACCTGCCATCATTTCCAGGATGGATGAACAGGATCACCGCTTGGATCAATTTGCACTAGCCCTGCAAACCCTGCTGACTCGCACTACACATTTGGACCAAAGTGTTCCGCAAGTTATGGCTGCTCCTGTTTCCGCTGCTGCACCTATGCCTACCAGGAGCATGTCCGGTTCTGCACCTCTACCTCAGCGATATGGAGGCGATCCTATTCAGTGCAGAGGGTTTTTGAACCAGGTGGGCATTTACTTTGAGATGTTACCTCAGGTGTTTCCCTCTGACAGAGCTAAGGTAAGATTTCTCATCTCGTTACTCTCTGACACAGCTCTTGCTTGGGATAATCCCTTGTGGGAGACTAATAAACCTGTGATTTCAAGTTACCCTGAATTTGTGGCCTCCTTTCAACGGGAATTTAATGTTCCGGCTCGCTCCTCCTCTGCTGCTAAACGACTCATGTCCATTCAGCAAGGTACAAGATCTGTTGCTCAGTATGCTATTGAGTTCCGTACGCTTGCCGCAGAGGTAGGTTGGAATAATGAAGCCCTTGTTGCCGCCTTCTTTCATGGGCTCTCTGATGCGATTAAAGACTATGTTGCTGCCAGAGATTTACCAGAGGATCTCGAGGCATTGGTGTCTTTTTTGATTCTAATTGACATCAGACTCAGAGAGAGGCCCTCTTTCAAGGAGCGCATGTGGAAGCCTCCTGTTCCGTTGTCTCCAAGGTGTTCATTCCCACCCATACCTCCCTCTCCTCCCATGCCTCCTGGTCCCGAGTCACCAGGTACTGCTGAGCCAATGCAGCTGGGATTCACGCATCTCTCCGTGGCGGAGAGGGACTTTAGGAGGAGGGAGGGGCTCTGCCTCTATTGTGGGTTACAGGGTCACCTTTTGAAGTCTTGTCCTACACGGCCGGGAAACGCTCACAACTAAGGTCCTTTCAGGGGCAGACCTTGGGTGGTTTATCCTCGTCCCCGGAACCGCTTAAGGAGAAACCTTTGGTCATGATTGTCCTTTCCTGGGTGGACTCCTCCATAGTCACTCAGGCTCTTGTTGACTCCGGTGCTGGGGGCTATTTCATTGACAGTGCTTTTGTATCAAAGCTCTCCATTCCTGTTTTGCCTCGGTCCATACCGCTTGCTATTGAGGCCATTGATGGCAGGCCCCTTCAGCCCGCATTCGTTACTCACAAAACTGCTCCGTTGTCCATGGCTGTCAGGGCTCTCCATTTTGAAACCCTCCAGTTCCAGGTGATAAACTCTCTGCATTTTCCGGTTGTTCTGGGTTATCCCTGGCTCCAAAAGCACAATCCCAGTCTCGACTGGCGCAGGTCCGAAATTTTGTCGTGGTCCCCGCAATGTATTTCCACTTGTCTTCGGAAACCAATTAAAGTCTTGTGCACATCTTCGGTATCTCAATTGCCAGAGGAGTACCGAGAATTCCTAGACGTGTTTGACAAGGTGCGTGCCGGTATGTTGCCTCCTCATCGGTCTTACGATTCTGCCATAGACCTGCAACCCGGAGCCATTCCTCCTCGGGGCCGGGTGTACCCTCTGTCTGTTGCAGAGAATTGTGCTATGGAGGAGTATGTTGCAGATGCTCTGTCGCGGGGGATCATCTGCAAATCTTGCTTTCCTGCAGGGGCTGGCTTCTTCTTTGTGAAGAAAAAGGGTGGCGAGTTAAGAACATGTATCGATTATAGGGGTCTTAATCATCTTACCATTAAGAATGCTTACCCTATTCCTCTTATTACGGAACTTTTGACCACCTCAAGGGAGCTACGGTCTTTACTAAACTTGATTTGAGAGGAGCGTACAATCTCGTTAGGATTAAGGAGGGCCACGAATGGAAAACATCATTTAACACCAGGAGCGGGCATTATGAGTATCTTGTAATGCTCCTGCTGTTTTTCAGGAATTTATTAATGATGTCCTATGAGATATGTTGTAACAGTGTGTTGTGGTGTACTTAGACGACATCCTCATACACTCACCCACACTTGAGGCTCATCGTTCTGATGTTACACGGGTTCTTCAGAGACTACGTGAGAACGGCCTGTTTTGTAAACTTGAGAAATGTGAGTTCCACCAGACTCAAGTAACCTTACTAGGTTATGTTATCTGTTATTGCAGGGTTCTCCATGGATCCTGACAAGTTATCTGCAGTTCTGCAGTGGCCTCACCCAGTTGGTCTTCGGTCTATTCAACGTTTTTTGGGGTTCGCCAATTACTATAGAAAGTTTATTAAAAACTTTTCTTCCTTGGTCAAACTTATCACAGACATGACCCATAAAGAGAGTAATCCACTCCATTGGTCACCTACTGCTATTAAGGCCTTTGATAGTCTTAAGACTGCCTTTGCTGCTGCTCCAGTTCTGGCTCATCCTAACCCTGTCCTGCCTTTCGTTCTTGAGGTCGATGTGTCTGAGACAGGAGTAGGTGCCCTCTTGTCTCAACGTCCCACGCCTGACGGTTCCTTGCATCCGTGTGGTTTCTTCTCTAAGAAATTGTCTCCAGTGGAGTGCAATTATGAAATTGGCAACAGGGAATTACTGGCCATAATTTTGGCACTTAAGGAACTGAGGCATCTTCTCGAGAGTACTAGCGTGCCAGTGCTCATTCTTACTGACCACAAGAATTTAACTTATCTATCTGAAGCAAAACGTTTGTCACCCCGACAGGTCAGATGGGCGCTATTTTTGTCTCGGTTTAATTATGTGGTCTCCTACCTGCCTGGTAGTAAGAATGTTAGGGCTGATGCCCTCTCTCGACAATTTTCACCTCTGTCCAAGGAGGAGTCTGTACCTACTCCTGTTATACCTCCTGACCATATTTTGGCTACCATACGTACTAATTTGAATTCTCCCTTGTGGGAGGAGATCCTGGCTGCACAAACCAATGCACCTCCTGAGAAACCTAGTGGTAAGTGTTTTGTTCCTGAGAATCTTCGAACTAAACTTTTGCACACTTACCACTATCCTAAAGCCGCAGGTCACCCAGGCAAGAACCAAATGATTTGGTCTGTCACTCGAGAATTCTGGTGGCCAGGTCTTCGTTCTGATATTGCTGTGTATGTTGCCTCCTGCTCAGTTTGTGCACAGAATAAGACTCCTCAACGTCTTCCTGTGGGTCTTCTTCAACCTATTGCTAATGGTGAGAGTCCTTGGACACATCTTTCCATGGACTTCATTGTCGAGCTCCCTGTTTCCAATGGCAATACTGTTATCCTTATGGTTGTTGACCGTTTTTCTAAAATGTCACATTGCATTCCCTTGATGAAGCTGCCTACCACTCAGGAGCTTGCTTCAATTTTTGCCCGGAAGGTCTTCCATTCACATGGGTTACCCAAGGAGATAGTGTCGGACCGGGGTAGCCAGTTTGTCTCCAGATTTTGGCGTTCCTTTTTGGATCCAGCTTTCCTTCTCCTCGGCATATCACCCTCAATCCAATGGGGCTGCGGAACGGTCTAATCAAGCTCTGAAACAGTTCCTCCGTTGCTATGTCTCAGATCACCAGAATAATTGGTCTGAACTGTTACTTTGGGCAGAGTTTGCTCATAATAGTGCTATTAATGCTTCCTCCAAGTTATCCCCGTTCATGGCGAATTATGGGTTTCAACCATCCTTGTTGCCCGATTCATTCATGTCTCAGGGTATTCCGGCTTTGGAGGAGCATCTCCGGCAACTCCGTTCCACATGGGTGCAGATTCAGGATTGCCTTCATCGTTCTATGCAGCGCCAAAAGTTCCAGGCTGATCGTAGGCGTCTGCCCGCACCTTCCTACCAGGTTGGTGAGAGAGTTTGGCTGTCCTCCCGCAACTTGAACCTTTGTGTGCCTTCCAATAAATTGGCTCTCCGTTATGTTGGTCCTTTTCAAATACTCCGACGGGTTAATCCTGTGGCCTGCGCTCTTGACCTTCCTCCTGCTATGCGCATCTCCAATGTTTTTCATGTCTCCCTCTTGAAACCATTGGTTTGTAATCGGTTTACCACTGTGTTGCCTCATCCCCATCCTATCTTTGTTGACAACCATGAGGAGTATGAGGTCAGCAGCATTATTGACTCTCGTATGTCCAGGGGCCGTGTACAGTATTTGGTTCACTGGAGGGGCTACGGTCCGGAGGAGCGTTCTTGTGTTCCCTCCTCTGATGTTCATGCTCCCGCCCTCCTCCGTGCCTTCCATGCCTGTTTCCCCATTAAGCCTTTTGTCCTCCCGCGGGGGAGGGGTCGTTGAGGGGAGGGTACTGTCAGGGTTTTTTCCCTGTTGTGTTTGCCATGTGCAGCTGGCAGCCATTTTACTCACCTCTCTTCCTGACTATGGTGCATTGTGGGGGATGCTGCTCACTTCCTGCACTTCCTTTTATGGCCAGACTGGTGTGCATCATCCATGTGAGACAGGATGCAGTCTCAGAATTGTGATGTCATCACTTATTATTTAAAGGGCCTCTATTCAGTATGCTTTGCCTTTGCGTTGTCTCAGACCTGTTTGTGAGAGTTCCTGTGTATTACCTGGCTGCCTGACGTCCTTCCTGGTTCCTTATCCCTGGCTTGTTCCTGACACTGCTGTTTTCCTTGTTCCTGATTCTGGCTCGTCTGACTATTCGCTTTGGCTCCTGACTCGGCTCGTCTGACTACCAGCTCTGGTTTTGACTCCTGGCTTGTTATTTGACTTGTAGACTTTTTATTATTTTTTGTTATTAATAAAGGTGTGATTATTTTTGCACTTCTCATCTCAGTCTGATTCCTGGCACCCTGACAACTAGTTAGTAAATAGTTATTAACTATTTACTAGCTACCTAGCTAAAATAAATACAAATTAACCTGTAAAATAACTTACCTTACACTAAAACCTAACATTACAATTAAATAAAATAAATTAATAAAATTAATAAAATACAATTATCTGCATTACAAAAAAATAAACACTAAATTACACAAAATAAAAAATGAAATTATCAAAAATAAAAACAAATTACTCCTAATCTAAAAGCCCTATCAAAATAAAAATGCCCACCCAAAATAAAAAAAAACCTAGCCTACACTAAACTGCCAATGGCACTGAAAAGGGCCTTTTGTGGGGCATTGCCCCAAAGAAATCAGCTCTTTTACCTGTAAAACCCACCACCCACCTAACCAAACCCCTTAAATAAAATTCTATCTAAATAAACCTAAGATAACCATTGCCCTGAAAAGGGCATTTGGATGGGCATTGCCCTTTAAAGGGCATTTAGCTCTTTTACATTGCTCAAAGCCTAAGCTAAAAATAAAACCCACCCAATAAACCCTTAAAAATATCTAACACTAACTCCCAACGATGCACTTACAGTTTTCGAAGACCGGACATCCATCCTCATCCAGACGGCAGAAGTCCTCATCGAAGCCAGCAGAAGTCTTCATCCAAGCGGGCAGAAGTCCTCATCGAAGCCGGCAGAAGTCTTCATCCAAGCGGGCAGAAGTCTTCATCCAGACAGCATCTTCTATCTTCATCCATCCGGCGCTGAGCGGGTCCATCTTCAAGACATCCGGCGCGGAGCATCCTCTTCTTCCAATGGTCGCTGAAATATGAAGTTTCCCTTTAAGTGACTTCATCCAAGATGACGTCCCATACATTCTGATTGGCTGATAGAATTCTACCAGCCAATAGGAATTAAAGGTGAAAAAATCATATTGGTTGTTGCAATCAGTGAATAGGATTGAGCTTTCATCCTATTGGCTGATCAAATCAGCCAATAGGATTGAGCTCGCATTGTATTTGCTATTCCAATCAGCCAATAGAATGCAAACTCAATCCTATTGGCTGATTGCAACAGCCAATTGGATTTTTTCCCATCTAATTCCTATTGGCTGATAGAATTCTATCAGCCAATCGGAATGTAAGGGACGTCATCTTGGATGACGTCACTTAAACGGGAAACTTAATTCTTCAGCGACCATCGGAAGAAGAGGATGCTCCGTGCCGGATGTCTTGAAGAAGGACCCGCTCCGCGCCGGATGGCTGAAGATAGAAGATGCCGTCTGGATGAAAACTTCTGCCCACTTGGATGAAGACTTCTGCCTGCTTGGATGAGGATGGATGTCCGGTAGACTTGTGCATGGCCGAAAAATTTGTTTTGTTTCGGTTCGGATCGATTCAGATGTTTTCGAATTTTCGGTTCGGATCGATTCGAATTCGGAAAAATTCGAATGAATTCATTTCGGATTCATTTCGGATTCATTCGGATTTGAATAAATTTGGCTGGATTCTATTTGGTTTGATTCGGAATTTCGGTATGTGTTAGGTGGGATGTGCTGTGTATTAGACTAGTATTATGTACTGTATATTAGGTGTAACCCATAGAAGATTGATATAACCTAATATACTGTACAATATTAGTGTAATCCATGGCCATCCGAATCTAATGAATAAATCCGAACTAATTCGGATTTATTCGGTATATTCAGTACTACCGTAATTCGGAAATTCAAATCGATCCGAATCTCTGAATTTAACAAATTTGGCCGAATTTCGATTCGGAACGAATTGAAATGCACATGTCTAATGTCCGGTCTTCGAAAACTGTAAGTGGATCGTCTGGAGTTAGTGTTAGGTTTTTTTAAGGGTTTATTGGGTGGGTTTTAGTTTTAGCTTAGGGTTTGAGCAATGTAAAAGAGCTAAATGCACTTTTAAGGGCAATGCCCATCCAAATGTCTTTTTCAGGGCAATGGTTATCTTAGGTTTATTTAGATAGAATTTTATTTGGGGTGATTGGTTGGGTCGGTGGTGGGTTTTACTGTTGGGTGGTAGTCTGTATTTTTTTTTACAGGTAAAAGAGCTGATTTCTTTGGGGCAATGCCCCACAAAAGGTAGGCTAGGGGTTTTTTTTTTGGGGGGGGGGCTTTTTTATTTTGATAGAGCTATTAGATTAGGAGTAATTCGTTTTATTTTTTGATAATTATCGGATAGATTACAAGTTTTGCGTTAGAGGCTATGCGGTGCTAACAAGCAGTTTTCTCTTACCTACAGCGCTGGTATTATGGGTTTTTACAAACCCGGCGTTAAAAGACAAAAAGTGGGGGGCGGAGCCTATAGCTGTTGCGGCAGGACGTGTTTGTTGGGAGCTCCTGCATTTAATCTACACTTAAACTATATTTAAGAACTTGTTTCAACTTCTATTTTTATTTTTCTTGCTGAGGAACCCAAGATAAACAATCTTGTATTATTGAAGAGAGTTTCAGGAATCTACGGCAATTCCCGGACCTGCCTATGCTCCTCAGCTTACTCCACTACAATTAGCCACAAGGTCGAGAGGCCTCTCCTGTCTGAATGTTAGTGCTGTAGGGGCTTCCGCACTAATACCCCCCCAGGTCACTGGGTTACCAAACCAGTTTTTATATAACTGGATAATTATTTTTGTGCTACCGGAGCTGTTGCAGACTGCCACTTTGTACACAGCCATTAAAGTCTAGCAACCCAGAAAGCTGCAATCCGATAGTTGGTGGAGACGTGACATGGAAAATATAATGAGTGCTGTGGACCGGTGGGAGTATGAGATGCAATCACTCCTCAAGTCTCACTTTGAAGAGTTAGAACGGGAGTTGGGCCGAGTGCTGGGACTACCGACTTCCCCGGGGCCTCTACATGAACTAGGCTTACTAGAAGAGACTGAACTAGAAGGGGGACTGACATTTGAGCCAGTGTTGAGAGCTTCGTCAAAGATGGCAGCTACAGCAGCCCTTCATCAAGAGAATACTGCCCCCGCTCACTTGTACACTATTACTTTGCGGCCAGAACAGCCTGTGGGCCACACAAAGTCCTCGGGCGAGAGGTACCGATCACTGGCTACAAGCTAACACCCGGCGGCTGCAAGACAGGAGAAGCTATCGACAATGTTGCCGCCGCGGAAACCAGAGGTAACAGAAGGTGAAGTGAATCTACCTAAGACGGGCTCCGTTAGCCCTGGGTGGAGTGTCACTGCAGAGAGCTGGAACGCAGCCATAACGCTGAAATCGTTTACTGCTCACCATCGCCTTGCCCCGGAGAGGGGGAGATCTAGAATTCGAGCAGCAGGTCTAAACTTTCTTAAGGGAACCTTTCGTCTTCCCTCTGCCTTCCTAACCACTCACTGCAGCGGCCAGACTTTTGATCCAGGGGGCCCCCAGGTATGTTGGACACCGTGGCTACCAGCTGCAAGAGACGCTGTGCGGTATAATCCTTTTCACATCAGCTGAGCACATACAGCGCAGAGCAGGTCTCTATCTCTGCAGAGCCCGAGGTTGGTTAATGGTCTTTGTCAAGCAGGCCAAGTCTGGACCCTTGATCTATGCACAACGGAACCGTGCATTAGCTTGATTCTAGAAAATTGGCACCTGAAGTTGAACATTACGTATTATTACCTTCCTGGCAAGTTTTATTTTTTAAACTCTCCGTACAACATGGGACTGCTGTGTCTTAAATTTGAGCCCCTATGGTTTATGTATGAGGTAGTACTCTATTAGCCTAATGTTGTCACTGTTAAAGCTGTGAGTGTATGCTGGGGATTCCTAAGCTAATGGTCTAAGCTCCTTGATGAATACTGTTTTGTTTTACTAGGTTCACATGATGTACACCATATACTTTTTGCTCTGCTGATATACCCCTACTCTACATTATTAATCCATCAAAAGCTAATGTATCAAATTTTAAAGTGCTTATGAATATAATCTAGTTATTAAGGATGAGGTAACAGGTTCAGACTGCTGTCTATATTATCATATGCCCTGGGGAGGTTGAATGTGGACTTATGCAGTTCATCCCATCCTCCATCGCAGTAGAGGGTTACAGAGACATCTATATATCAAGGCTGCTAAGAATGTGCAGAGCACTTGCCCCTAAATTAGTGTAGCAGCTATATTAGTGTTCTGGAGAAATTTATATTCATCCCTAGCTACCCCAATCCCTAGATGAGTAAGCAGTAAAGGATGAGCTTGCATAGGTAATATAACTAATTGACTCAGCCCCTACACCCCCATAGCCTTCCATGTAACCAAACCTTGCCTCAATGTCTTATTAGGTTTCAACCTCATATTGCGATTAGTTCCCACGTTGGCCTTATGCCAGTTTGAATGGCCCCTATCAACATTTATGCCTAGTCAAACCTGCTGGGAGGTAGATGCAGCACTAATAAGGTCTCCCTGGGGTGCTATGCCTGGACCACCGAGTTTATAGTTAATAGTTTGCTACTGTTATTTCAGAACCGGCACAGCTTGAGTTTTATATATTTTTAGCATTTACCAAGTCTGCAGCGACTATACTAGTTTATAGGTTTCATTTGGGGCCCAAAAGTAGCCCACCTTGTTATTTTATTTCTCTCCCCCTAAAATGCCCTTTCAGGTCCAAGAGTGACCGTGTTGAACATTAGAGTACCTCCCTGAGTTTTAAAGTACATGGGTCCATGAGTGGCCCGTCCTACAATGGAGGTACAATTATTGTTTCTATAAATGAAAAATGAGGTTTTCATTCATTCAGTTGGGTAATAGCCTATTGTATTGAGATGTCTTGATCTTTTTATTTTTTGCTGACCTTGTAGTACTATATTTCCCTTATCTTTTCTCTTTTCAGGTTACATAGCCAACTCATTTTAAGATGTGTTCATTACATTACCCACTGTACTTTGTATTTTTGTTATTGTCCTGTATAACCTCAATAAAAATATTAAAAAAAAAAAAAAAAAAAAAGTTATAAGGGTTCAAAGATATGAGGTCTCAGGTGTTAGGGGGAATAAAATAACTGCAAAGGGCTCTAACATAGAGATACATACATATAAATGCCTAATGTGTGTACATATTAGAGATATGCATTAGTTATAATGAAATGAAAATAAAGAAAACAAAAAAAATACTGACAAAAAAAAAAAAAGACAAAAAGTGAGCATTGAGCAAAATTTTGCTCCATATCTCACTCCAATACCAGCGCTGCTTAAGTCAGCGGTGAGCTGGTTGTACGTGCTCGTGCACGATTTCCCCATAGACATCAATGGGGAGAGCCAGCTGAGAAAAAGTCTAACATCTGCCAAAAAGCAGTGTACATCTCAGTAACGCAGCCCCATTGATTCCTATGGGGAAACAAAATGTATGTTTACACCTAACACCCTAACATGAACCCCGAGTCTAAACACCCCTAATCTAAACTTATTAACCCCTAATCTGCCGCCCCAACATCGCCGACACCTACATTATATTTATTAACCCCTAATCTGCCGCTCCGGACACCGCCGCCACCTACATTATACTTATGAAATACTAATCTACTGCCCCTAACACGCCACCACCTACATTATATTTATTAACCTCTAATCTCCCTCACCCAATGTCGCCGCAACCTACCTACATTTATTAACCCCTAATCTGCCGCCCCCAACATCGCCGCCACTATAATAAACATATTAACCCCTAAACCGCCGCACTCCCGCCTCGCAAACATTAGTTATATATTATTAACCCCAATCTGCCGCCCTAACATTGCCGCCACCTACCTACATTTATTATCCCCTAATCTGCCGCCCCCAACGTCGCCACCACTATTCTAAATTTATTAACCCCTAAACCTAAGTCTAACCCTAACCCTAACACCCCCTAACTTAAATATAATTTAAATAAATCTAAATAAAATTCCTATGATTAACTAAATTATTCCTATTTAAAACTAAATACTTACCTATAAAATAAACCCTAAGCTAGCTATAATATAACTAATAGTTACATTGTAGCTAGCTTAGGGTTTATTTTTATTTTGCAGGCAAGTTTGCATTTATTTTAACTAGGTAGAATAGTTATTAAATAGTTATTAACTATTTAATAACTACCTAGCTAAAATAAATACAAAAGTACCTGTAAAATAAAACCTAACCTAAGTTACAATAACACCTAAGACTACACTACAATTAAATAAATTTACTACATTAAAAATAATTAAATAAATTAAATTAAATTAGCTAAAGTACAAAAAAAACAAACACTAAATCACAGAAAATAATTAACAAATTACAAGATATTTAAACTAATTACACCTAATCTAATAGCCCTATCAAAATAAAAAAAGCCCCCCCTAAACTAAACTATCAATTGCCCCAAAGTAATCAGCTCTTTTACCTGTAAAAAAAATACAAACAACCCCCCCAACAGTAAAACCCACCACCCACACCACTAACCCCTCAAATAAAATACTAACTAAAAAAACCTAAGCTCCCCATTGCCCTGAAAAGGGCATTTGGATGGGCATTGCCCTTAAAAGGGCAGTTAGCTCTTTTGCGGCCCAAAGCCCAAATCTAAAAAATAAAATCCACCCAATACACCCTTAAAAAAACCTAACACTAACCCCCTGAAGATCGACTTACTGTTCTGAAGACCGGACAGCCATCCTCAAGGAAGCGGCAAACGGGCCAAAGTCCTCAACGAAGCCGGGAGAAGTCTTCATCCAAGCCGGGCGAAGTGGTCCTCCAGACGGGCAGAAGTCTTCATCCAGACGGCATCTTCTATCTTCATCCATACGATGCGGAGCGGCTCCATCTTCAAGACATCCGACGCGGAGCATTCTCTTCATCCGGAGTCTTCTTACTGAATGACGGTTCCTTTAAGTGACGTCATCCAAGATGGCGTCCCTTAGATTCTGATTGGCGGATAGAATTCTATTAGCCAATCGGAATTAAGGTAGAAAATATCCTATTGGCTAATTTAGTGTTGTTTTTTTGTGATTTAGCTAATTTAATTTAATGTATTTAATTGTTTTTAATGTAGTTAATTTATTTAATTGGAGTGTAGTGTTAGGTGTTAGTGTAACTTAGGTTAGGTTTTATTTTACAGGTAAATTTTTATTTATTTTAGCTAGGTAGTTATTAAATAGTTAATAACTATTTACTAACTATTCTACCTAGTTAAAATAAATACAAACTTGCCTGTAAAATAAAAATAAACCCTAAGCTAGAGACAATGTAACTATTAGTTATATTGTATCTAGCTTAGGGTTTATTTTATAGGTAAGTATTTAGTTTAAAATAGGAATTATTTAGGAAATAATATTCATTTTTATTTAGATTTATGGTAATTATATTTAAGTTAGGGGGGGTTAGGGTTAGACTTAGGTTTAAATACATTTAGAATAGTGACGGCGACATTGGGGGCGGCAGATTAGGGGTTAATAAGTGTAGGTAGGTTGCGGCGACATTGGGGGTGGCAGATTAGGGGTTAATAAAAATAATGTAGGTGTCGGCGATGTTGGAGGCAGCAGATTAGGGGTTTGAAAGTATAATGTAGGTGGCGGCGATGTCCAGAGCGGCAGATTAGGGATTAATAAATATAATGTAGGTGGCGGGGAGGTTAGGGACAGCAGATTAGGGGTTAATAATATTTAACTAGTGTTTACGATGCGGGAGTGCGGCGGTTTAGGGGTTAATATGTTTATTATAGTGGTGGCGATGTCCGGAGCGGTAGATTAGGGGTTAAAAATTTTATTTTAGTGTTTGCGATGTGGGAGGGCCTCAGTTTAGGGGTAGTTCATGGGTGTTAGTGTACATTTTAGCACTTTAGTTATGAGTTTTATGCTACGGCGTTGTAGTGTAAAACTCTTAACTACTGACTTTTAAATGCGGTAGGACTCTTGACCCTACCCCGGGTGTAAAGCTCACTTTTTGGCCTCCCAGGAGAGACTCGTAATACCTGCGCTATGGAAGTCCCATATTAAAAGGGTTTACAAAGTTTACGTAAGTCGTTTTCCAGTAAGGCCAAAAAGTGTGCGGGGACCCTAAACCTGCAAGACTTGTAATAGCAGTGGTAGTAAAAAAGCAGTGTTACGACCTGTTAGCGCTGCTTTTTTAGCCTAACGCACAACTAGTAATCTAGCCGATCGTTTTTTATTTTGTGTAATTTAATGTTTATTTTTTTTGTAATGCAGATAATTGTATTTTATTAATTTAATTTATTTTATTTAATTGTAATAATAACAGGAAGGGTACTTGCATATGCTGTAGACTGGAACTCTTTAGTAACAGGCAGGAATGTAGATATTTGTAATAACAGGCAGGAAACTTGCATAGGCTGTGGACTGGTAACTTTGTAGCAACAGGCAGGAATGCAGATCTTTGTAATAACAGGCAGGATACTTGCATTGGCTGTAAACTGGAACTCTGTAGTAACAGGCAGAAATGTAGATCTTTGTATTAACAGGCAGGATACTTGCATAGGCTGTAGACTGGAACTCTGTAGTAACAGGCAGGAATGCAGTTCTTTGTAATAACAGGCAGGATACTTGCATTTGCTGTAAACTGGAACTCTGTAGTAACAGGTAACAAGCAAGCAAAAGTACCTGAGGCAGTCCTTAGGAAATATCAGAGAATTAGCCAAGATCAATTTCTAGGAAATCAGTCCAGAAACGAAACACAGTGCCAAGGGAAAATCCAGAAGAGTAGTCTCAAAATGAAGCAGAAATCAGGCACCAGGAATTCCAACAAATCTTTATTCAAACAGGAATCAGGACCAGAGGCTCTGTCAGAGTGCAACACTCAATGTCAAGGCCCAGAACTGAAAGAAAACCTGCCTAATATAGCAGGCTTTTGATTTTATGATTTGTAACAGCTGGTAGGCAGGTGGAGTCAAAGAGCCAAAGTTGCAGCAAACCAATATTCTCAGCCTTTGATCAAGCCATCTGGTGGCAAAGAGGTAAGACAGCAGGCTGGAAAAGAACAGCAACAGGAATAGAAACAGGTCCCAGGTTCAATTCTAGACTGGATCATGACAGTACCCCCTCCTCAAGGACGACCTCTGGGTGGACTTAGCATTCTCGTATAGCTCCAGATCTTTGATGCGTGCCATCAGAGGCATATGTACAATCAGGGGGTATTATTATTTTTTAAGGGTTCTCCAGAAGAGGATTTTGGGGACTGGAATTAGTATAGAGGGCCCCAACAGGACAGATATTTGGTTTCTGTGCAGTTCTAGGCTTGTAGGTTCTAAAGAGTTGGGTCTGAGGAACAGAAGGTAAAGGACCATTTTTCCGAACAGCAGTTTGAAGCACCGTCCCTTCAGTGTCAGAATCAGTATCATCTTCAATGGTAGAATAGTTAGACATTTCTTCTGAAATGCACAAATATAAGAATGTAGCTGCATTTGGTAGGCAAGTCTCAGGATTAGTAGTACTAGGATTCTGTAGATGACATGTTAGTACTTCACAGGAATCAGAGTCTTTGGAAGGTGCAGTCCTAGGCTGCTCAAGTGGGGGATTTAAAATAGAACCCATGCAGAGCTCATAGCCAGAGGAATCCGAAGTGGGATTAAAGTCTGACTTCCTCTCTGTAGCCTGTCCATTTGATGAATCAGGATTTAGAAGTGGAGACCCCAGAACAGACTTCTTAGGGAGTCTCACTGGACAAAAGGATATTACATGCCCAGTAGCTCCACAATAGAAACATAAGCCATTATTTCTCCTTCTGGCCATTTCATGAGTGGTAAGAGGGGTGGATATCCTCCTTTGGATTGTTAAGGATACAGTCTTTGGGGTAGTGGACACAGGAGTAGGAGTGCCCAGCCCAGAATTTTTTTTTATTGATAAAGTCTTTCAGGCTATCCTGTAAAACCTGGAATCTCACAGTGAAATCTTGGATAAGTGACTTCAATGCATCCGGAAGTGACTTTAGAATTTGGTTAAGTTGTAGTAGATGAGAGTCCACAGACAAAATTCTCTCTGACACTTCAGTCAAAGAATGGATCACCTCGGCAAGCTCCAATGTATGGCCTTGACATTCTGTCACACTCTTCAAGGGAGCAGGTTCAGGTGTTGGGAGCTGTTGTGCAGAGGTGTCAAGTTCTGGGGTTAAAGTTGTGTTTTGTCTGCGTGAGTCTTTCCTTTTTGTCATAATTAAACTGGTACAAGGGTTTTAGAAAATAAATGTGAAAGTTTTATTGATAGGTTAATTAGCAATGCAGAGAGATGCAAACTAGATAAAAGGCAAAGTCTCTGAGTAGACAAAAATACAAAGTAACTTGGTTTAGACAGTCTTAAAGCAAGCAAAAATGTGAATAAAGTGTAGACAAGAAACTTGGCAATAGCAGGCAGGATACCAATATATGCTGTAGACCAAAACTTGGCAGTAACAGGCAGGATATGAAGAGATGCTGTAATCAGGTAACTTTATAATAATAACAGATGGGATACTTGCATATGCTGTAGACTGGAACTCTGTAGTAACAGGCAGGAATGTAAATCTTTGTAATAACAGGCAGGATACTTGCATAGGCTGTAAACTGGAACTCTGTAGTAACAGACAAGAATACAGATCTTTGTAATAACAGGCAGGATACTTGCATAGGCTGTAGACTGGTAACTTTGTAGCAACAGACAGGAATGCAGATCTTTGTAATAACCGGCAGGATACTTGCATAGGCTGTAAACTGGTAACTTTGTAGCAACAGGCAGGAATGCAGATCTTTGTAATAACAGACAGGATACTTGCATATGCTGTAAACTGGAACTCTATAGTAACAGGTAACAAGCAAGCAAAAGTACCTGAGGCAGTCCTTAGGAAATATTAGAGAATTAGCCAAGATCAATTGCCAGGAAATCAGTCCAGAAACCAAACACAGTGCCAAGGGAAAATCCAGAAGAGTAGTCTCAAAATGAAGCAGAAATCAGGCACCAGGAATTTCAACAAATCTGTATTCAAACAGGAATCAGGACCAGATGCTCTGTAAGAGTGCAACACTCAATGTCAAGGCCCAGAACTGAAAGAAAACCTGCCTCATATAGCAGGCTGCTGATTATATGACTTGTTACAGCTGGTAGGCAGGTGGAGCCAATGTCAGGGTGCCAGGAATCAAATTGAGACAAGAAGTGGAAAAATAATCACACCTTTATTAATAACAAAAAAATAATAAAAAGTCCACAAGTCAAATAACAAGCCAGGAGTCATAACCAGAGCTGGTAGTCAGACGAGCCGAGTCAGGAGTCAAAGCGAATAGTCAGATGAGCCGGAGTCAGGAACAAGGAAAACAGCAGAGTCAGGAACAAGCCAGGGATCAGGAACCAGGAAGGACGTCAGACAGCCAGGTAATACACAGGAACTCTCACAAACAGGTCTGAGACGACGCAAAGGCAAAGCATACTGAACAGAGGCCCTTTAAATAATAAGTGATGACATCACAATTCTGAGACTGCATCCAGTCTCACACAGATGATGCACACCAGTCTGGCCATAAAAGGAAGTGCAGGAAATGAGCAGCATCCCCCACAATGCACCATAGTCAGGAAGAGAGGTGAGTAAAATGGCTGCCAGCAGCACATGGCAAACAAAACAGGGAAAAAACCCTGACAGTACCCTCCCCTCAACGACCCCTCCCCCGCGGGAGGACAAAAGGCTTATTGGGGAAACGGGCATGGAAGGCATGGAGGAGGGTGGGGGCATGAACATCAGAGGAGGGAACCCAAGAACGCTCCTCCGGACCGTAGCCCCTCCAGTGAACCAAATACTGTACACGGCCCCTGTACATACGAGAGTCAATAATGCTGCTGACCTCATACTCCTCATGGTTGTCAACAAACATAGGACGGGGACGAGGCAACATAGTGGTAAACCGATTACAAACCAATGATTTCAAGAGGGAGACATGAAAAACATTAGAGATGTGCATTGCAGGAGGAAGGTCAAGAGCGTAGGCCACAGGATTGACCCATCGGAGTATTCGAAAAGGACCAAGATAACGGGGAGCCAGTTTATTGGAAGGCACACGAAGGTTCAAGTTGCGGGAGGGCAGCCAAACTCTCTCACCAACCTGGTAGGAAGGCGCAGGCAGACGCCTACGATCAACCTGGAACTATTGGCACTGCATAGAACGATGAAGGCAATCCTGAATCTGCACCCACGTGGAACGGAGTTGCCGGAGATGCTCCTCCAAAGCCGGAATACCCTGAGACATGAATGAATCAGCCAACAAGGATGGTTGAAACCCATAATTCGCCATGAACGGGGATAACTTGGAGGAAGCATTAATAGCACTATTATGAGCAAACTCTGCCCAAGGTAACAGTTCAGACCAATTATTGTGGTGATCTGAGACATAGCAACGGAGGAACTGTTCCAGAGCTTGATTAGACCGTTCCGCAGCCCCATTGGATTGAGTGTGATATGCTGAGGAGAAGGAAAGCTGGATCCCCATTTGAGCACAAAAGGAACGCCAAAATCTGGAGACAAACTGGCTACCCCGGTCTGACACTATCTCCTTGGGTAACCCATGTAAATGGAAGACCTCCCGGGCAAAAATTGAAGCAAGCTCCTGAGCTGTAGGCAACTTCATCAAGGGAATGCAATGTGACATTTTAGAAAAACAGTCAACCACCATAAGGATAACAGTATTGCCATTGGAAACAGGGAGCTCGACAATGAAGTCCATGGAAAGATGTGTCCAAGGACGCTCACCATTAGCAATAGGTTGAAGAATACCCACAGGAAGATGTCGAGGAGTCTTATTCTGTGCACAAACTGAGCAGAAGGTACATACGCAGCAACATCAGAACGAAGACCTGGCCACCAGAATTATCGAGTGACAGACCAAATCATTTGGTTCTTGCCTGGGTGACCTGCGGCTTTAGGATAGTGGTAAGTGTGCAAAAGTTTTGTTCAAAGATTCTCAAGAACAAAACCCTTACCACTAGGTTTCTCAGGAGGTGCATTGGTTTGTGCAGCCAGGATCTCCTCCCCCAAGGGAGAAGTCAAATTAGTACGTATGGTAGCTAAAATATGGTCAGGAGGTATAACAGGAGTAGGTACAGACTCCTACTTGGACAGAGGCAAAAATTGTCGAGAGAGGGCATCAGCCCTAACATTCTTACTACCAGGCAGGTAGGAGACCACAAAATTAAACTGAGACAAAAATAGCGCCCATCTGGCCTGTTGGGGTGACAAACGTTTTGCTTCAGATAGATAAGTTAAATTCTTGTGGTCAGTAAGAATGAGCACTGGCACGCTAGTACCCTCGAGAAGATGCCTCCAATCCTTGAGTGCCAAAATTATGGCCAGTAATTCCCTGTTGCCAATTTCATAATTGCACTCTGCTGGAGACAATTTCTTAGAGAAGAAACCACATGGATGCAAGGGACCGTCAGGCGTAGGACGTTGAGACAAGAATGCACCTACTCCAGTCTCAGACGCATCAACCTCAAGAACGAAAGGCAGGACAGGGTTAGGATGAGCCAGAACTGGAGCAGCAGCAAAGGCAGTCTTAAGACTATCAAAGGCCTTAATGGCAGTAGGTGACCAATGGAGTGGATCATTCTTTTTACGGGTCATGTCTGTGATAGGTTTGACCAAGGAAGAAAATTTTTTAATAAATTTTCTATAGTAATTGGCGAACCCCAAAAAACGTTGAATAGACCGAAGACCAACTGGGCAAGGCCACTGCAGAACTGCAGATAACTTGTCAGGATCCATGGAGAACCCTGCAACAGAGATAACATAACCTAGGAAGGTTACTTGAGTCTGATGGAACTCACATTTCTCGTGTTTACAAAACAGGCCGTTCTCACGTAGTCTCTGAAGAACCCATGTAACATCAGAATGATGAGCCTCAAGTGTGGGTAAGTGTATGAGGATGTCGTCTAAGTACACCACAACACACTGTTGCAACATATCTCGTAGGACATCATTAATACATTCCTGGAAAACAGCAGGAGCATTACATAGGCCAAAGTGCATTACAAGATACTCATAATGCCAGCTCCTGGTGTTAAAGCTGTTTTCCATTTGTGGCCCTCCTTGATCCTAACGAGATTGTACGCTCCTCTCAAATCAAGTTTAGTAAAGACCGTAGCTCCCTTGAGGCGGTCAAAGAGTTCCGTAATGAGCGGAATAGGGTAAGCATTCTTAATGGTAAGACGATTAAGAACCCTATAATCGATGCATGGTCTTAACTCGCCACTCTTTTTCTTCACAAAGAAGAAGCCAGCCCCTGCAGGAGAGCAAAATTTGCGGATGATCCCCTGTGACAGAGCATCGGCAACATACTCCTCCATAGCACAATTCTCTGCTACAGACAGAGGGTAAACCCGGCCCCGAGGAGGAATGGCTCCGGGTTGCAGGTCTATGGCACAATCGTAAGACTGGTAAGGAGGCAACTTACCGGCACACACCTTGTCAAAAACATCTAGGAACTCTCGGTACTCCTCTGGCAATTGAGATACCGAAGAAGTGCACAAGACTTTAACTGGTTTCCGAAGACAAGTGGAAATACATTGCTGGAACCACGACAAAATTTCGGACCTGCGTTAGTCGGGACTGGGATTGTGCTTTTTGAGCCAGGGATAACCCAGAACAACCGGAAAATGCGGAGAGTTTATCACCTGGAACTGGAGGGTTTCAAAATGGAGAGCCCCAACAGCCATGGACAATGGAGCAGTTTCGTGAGTAACAAGTGCGGGCTGAAGGGGTCTGCCATCAATGGCCTCAATAGCAGGCGGAACGGACCGAGGCAAAACAGGAATGGAGTGCTTTGATACAAAAGCACTGTCAATGAAATAGCCTGCAGCACCGGAGTCAACAAGAGCCTGGGTGACTATAGCGGAGTCCACCCAGGAAAGGACAACCATGACCAAAGGTTTCCTCTTAAGCGGTTCCGGGGACGAGGATAAACCACCCAAGGTCTGCCCCCAACAGGACCTTAGGTGTGAGCGTTTCCCGGCTGTGTAGGACAAGACTTCAAAAGGTGACCCTGTAACCCACAATAGAGGCAGAGCCCCTCCCTCCTCCTAAAGGCCCTCTCTGTCATGGAGAGACGCGTGAATCCCAACTGCATCGGCTCAGCAGTACCTGGTTACTCGGGACCAGGAGGCATGGGAGGAGAGGGAGGCATGGGTGGGAACGAACACGTAGGAGACAACGGAACAGGAGGCTTCCTCAAGTGCTCCTTGAAAGAGCTGATGTCAATTAGGATAAAAAAAGACACCAATGCCTCAAGATCCTCTGGTAAATCTCTGGCAGCAACTTCGTCTTTAATCTCATCAGAGAGCCCATGTAAGAAGGGCTTCATTGTTCCAACCAACCTCTGCGGCAAGCGTACGGAACTCAATAGCATACTGAGCAACAGATCTTGTACCTTGCTTAATGGACATGAGTCGTTTAGCAGCAGAGGAGGAGTGAGCCGGAACATCAAATACCCTTCGAAAGGAGGCCACAAATTCAGGGTAATTTGAAATCACAGGTTTATTAGTCTCCCACAACGGATTAGCCCAGGCAAGAGCTGTGTCAGAGAGTAACGAGATGAGAAATCCCACCTTAGCTCTGTCAGAGGGAAACGCCTGAGGTAACATCTCAAAGTAAATGCCCTGTCAGTCAGTGATCTATTGTGCAGCACTGCACTAGATGTCGCTTCCAGCTCCTTCCTATAGAGGCTTTAATCGCACAGGCTGAACTGTGCGAGTGGGACTTCAGCCTGTGCTTTGCCTCTGTCTGATACTCTGCACCAGACCACGCTGCATACGTCATGGCTCCTCCCCCTCAACGGCACGAAAATCTCATTGTGGAGATAGCCGTTGAGTGGAGAGGAGCTATCTTGAGAGAGCAGAGCTCATTTTTTGCTGTTGAACTTGAACTTCTCAGTTGCAAATCAAAATTAGCAGCTGCAGATCATCTGTCATAGACAGATTAGTGGAGGAACTTACTTGGGCAGAATTTTTAGTTTAATAAAAGAAAATAGCTTGCTTGTTTATTCTGATTCAGAGTTGAAACTTGAGAGAGGCTGCGTGCCACTTCCTGGGACCCTGGGCCTGGCCTAAACAGTTAATCAGACAGTCAGAGTAGTAGAGTGACAAAAAGAAGTTATTTAATTTAGTTTTACAGTTACTTTGAAATTTGAATTAGCAGATATAGTAGATATTTAGACAGATTAGAGTAGACTCTGTAGTAGGGTAGTAGGACTAGGGAGTGGAGGAACTTGGGAAGAATTTTTTTTTGTTGAAATCATTTTTATTGAGTTTACAACTTTAAACATTTTAGTACAAACATAATCATAAACAAAAATGGTTCAGTCTGTATATGTGTCTTAATAATTTCTGAAAAATAAAAAACAACATAAAATGAGGAATAATATAAAATCTTATTTTGACTCAGGAAGGTATTGCTTGATACATATATTGGATATTCTTCCATATTACAAAGCATACTGTAGCTACACCTTCTCTCAGAACTACCACAATTTGTTATGTCACTCCCAGTCAATTATATGTTATTTCTTGGTTTAGGTAATTACAGAATAGAGGGGGAACCTCCCCATCTTATGTCGCCACCTGGGCCACTTATCCTTTTAAATAAGTTATGTGGTATCCTGTCTTGTCCTTCTTACCCCTTTGATGTACATGATATAGGGTTCCCAATCTGCAATAAAACGGTCTTTCGAGTTCAGTAGTTCTGCTGTTGTACTTGACATGTTATAGTGGTATTTAATTCTACTTTCAATATACTCAAATGAGGGGATATCAGTTTTCCAGTACTTGGCAATACTTAATCGTGTTACAGTGCATATCATATTCACAAGTTTGAAATGCCTCTTTGGGGGCTCTTCTAGGGGAAAATGAAGCAGAGCTTGCTCTGGGGTGAGGTTTATCTCCTTCTCTAGTATTATACTTAAAAATGCTGATATATGGTCCCATACCTGTTTAACTTTGGCACAGTGCCACCACATATGTAAATAAGAGCCTATTTCCCTGCATCCTCTATAGCAGAGGTGTTGACTTAGTTCTCCTATCTTGGCTATTCTAGTAGGATAAATGTACCATTTATATAACACTTTGAGGTAATTTTCTTTTAGTGATGCATTAGGTGAGAATGTTTACCCTCTCTGAATGTTTTTTACCCAAGTTTCTACTGACCATGATCTGCCCAAGTCTCTTTCCCACTTGATCATAGTGCTGTTTTTTTTTGTCTTTATCTTTAATGTTAAATATTGGGTATAATAAAGTAATTATACCCTTCCTGGACTCCTTTAATATACAAAGGGATTCAAACATAGTGTGGCTGGATGTCAGTGTGCTTCCTAAAATCTGCTGTACTCTGGACTTGAGTTGCAAGTAGTGAAACCATATGTTTCGGTCGGGGTCCCCCAATTCTGCATATTGTTCATATGATATTATTTTATTGTTAAAAAGAGTGTCAGCAATACGATACAAGCCCTTGTTTTCCCATTTACTCTGTATTTGTAAACTTAGTATTGAGTTGATAGGTACCAGAGGAGTTACTTTAGATCTAATAGTGACCAATGGATAGGTCTTGATCAACTTATCCCATAGAAATATGGTGTGTTGAATTGACATAAACTGTCTTATATATTGAGGTCTACTTTGTTTACCTGTCCAGAGCAATTTATCTATCCTTCCTATTCCTATGATGTCTGCCTCTAGTTGGGCCCATTGTGGTGCATTAGTTGTCTTATGCCATTGTAAGGTCTGGGCCATTCTAGCTGCATAGTAATAGGATATTAAATTTGGGAGGCCTACTTCACCACCTTCCCTATGTCTAGCCAGTACATCTTTGTTGATTCTCGCCCTTTTCCCCTGCCATATAAACCTAAGGATTTCTTTCTGCATAGAGTGTAGTTCTGTTATAGGTACCGATATCGGGAGTGATCTGAACAAATAAAGATTTTTTTGGGTAATATCGTCATTTTGACGGCTATAATTCTCCCATATAATGAGAGGTTATGTTTAGACCAACTATTCATTAGCTTCTTAATCTGTGTGAACATAGACGTGTAGTTTTCTTTATAAAGTGTGTTAACATTATTTGTAAGGTGGATACCCAAATATTTGATAGAGGTCTTAGCCCATGTGAAGGCAAAGCTAATCTTTAGTAATTTCTTAGTGTGATTTGGTAAGTGAATACCCAAGGCCTCACATTTGTTCTCATTCACCTTATATCCCGACAACAATCCAAACTTACTTAATTCTGAATAAATTACTGGGAGGGAAAGTAGGAGCTTAGTGACTGCGAGGATGACATCATCGGCAAATAGTGAGATTTTGTATTCCTTTCCCCCCACTCTAATCCCTGCTATATTGGGGTTATCTCTAATTCTCTGTGTAAGGGGCTCAATGCACAGCGCAAATAGCAACGGCGACAATGGACAACCCTGCCTTGTTCCGTTTCTAATTGTTATTGGCAATGATTGGTATCCTGAGAGTCTGACAAAGGCATCTGGGATTGAGTATAGCTTCCTCAGGGCCACATAGAATGGGCCACTTATGCCTACTTTGTTTAGTACTGCCAACATATAGTCCCAATTGACCCTATCGAATGCCTTCTCCGCATCCAGGGTTAGGAACAGAGAAGGCACTCCTCTAACAGTAGCCAGGGTTATCAGATCTACAACTTTTCTTATATTATCTGGGGCTTCCCTTTGCGCTATGAATCCTACTTGATTCGTATTTATTAAGCTTTTGATGGGGGTCGTTAGTCGATTCGCTAGGATTTTGGTAAACAACTTAAGGTCATGGTTGATTAGAGAAATTGGTCTATAATTCTGGCAACATTTTCCCGGTTTCGGGATTACTGTCACCCTCGCAGTCAAGATATCTTGTGGTATGTCTACTCCCTGTAAAATATTATTGAAACTAACCACTAAATAGGGGGTTAAGGAGATTAGGAGATCTTTATAAAGGGATCCAGAAAACCCATCAGGGCCTGGGGCTTTATTTCTCTTTAGTTCTTTAATGGCTAGGGATACCTCCTCTAGTGTTATAGGCTTATTTAAAGCATTCAGATCTTCTTGAGAAATTTTTGGGAGTGAGCTACTTTCCAGGAAATCTAGTTCCTTCATTTTACCAAGCTTATGTGTAGGTTTTGGTAAGTTATATAGTGTGTTGTAATAACTGGTGAATTCATTGGCTATTTGGAGGTGATCATTAGTAACTTTCCCATTTGCTAATTAGATTTGTGGAATGGTATTTGCTCTGGTTATGTCCTTCAATTTATTTGCCAGCATTTCATCTGGTTTATTGCCATATGTATAGTATCTTGTGTCTAATGCTTTGAATGAGGAGATTGCCTCTTTGTCTAATAATTGGTTGAGTTCCTCATTTTTTTTTTAAGTAGTTTAACTAAACTTTGTTGGGGGTTCCCTGTTATATTTTCTCGTAATGAAGCGATCTCTTTTCTTAACTGTTCTATTTTACTCATATATTGTTTCTTAAGTTTAGAAGATTTGGCTATTATAATACCTCTAATGGAGGCTTTCAAAGCACTCCATACTACATTTGGATTGGTAGTAGAGCCCTCATTTATTTTTATGAATTCACTAATATGTCGTTCAATTTGTTGTTTAAATACATCATTTTGGAGTAACTTAGGCTGCAGAGTCCAGGATCTCAATCTTCCCGGATTTATCACTCCTTCTAAATCTATTCTCATCATATCATGGTCTGACCATGCACAGTTACAGATTGTTGCCTCTGTGACTAACGGGAGAAGAATTTGGCTTATAAGTATTAGATCTATTCTGGAACGGGTTCCATGTACTGATGAATAATAAGTATATTCTCGTGTACCCTTATTTATTGCTCTCCAGCTGTCTAATAAATTGTAGTCCAGCAAGAAATCCTTCAGTATCTGCTGATCAGGTGTTTGCCTTCTGTTTTTATGTGAGATAGGGGAAGTCCTGTCTAGCCTGTCATCTAGTGTCAAATTGAAATCCCCCCCAATAATTGTTTTATATCTCCTCCAGGATGCCAATTGTTTGCTTAATTTAGTAAGAAATGGCCCTTGGTGATCATTGGGGGCATACATGTTCACCAGCATGATGGGGGTATTGTGTATTAATCCTCGTACTATGATAAATCTCCCTTCCCTATCCCTAATTTTCTCTTCTTCTTTAAAGTTAAGTGAGGCATGTGAGAGCAATGAGACTCCACATCTCTTTTTGTTAATGATGGCATGGAATTGTACTGGGAAACGTTTGTCCCAGTATTTGGGTGTCGTGGCTGATGTAAAGTGGGTTTTCTGCAGCATCACTATCTTGGCATTCTGGGACTTATAGTCAATTATAGCTTTTTTTCCTCTTTATATTGGAGTTGAGACCCCTGGTGTTATGGGATATTATCCTAATCTTCATGTTTTTCCCCTAACTTTTATGCTAATGAATGGTACGGTTAGATTTGTAGGAAAGACTTCTCTCTTAAGGGTTATGAGACTAGCAGAGCTTGGGCAGATACCCCCATGTTGGTACACTCCTATTAATCTTGGTTTTTTTGACTTCTGAAAGTCGACATTTAAGACTGAACAAATTAACATATAACAAATTAACATTACTATAAACCTTGGTTCCTTTAAATGCACCGAAAACAATACTTAACAATTTGGTCTAAAACCAACTCTGGAGTAGTCTCCTAATAGTTGCGTTAGCTCTACATTCTGAGAAAACTAATTTTTATCATTAGACATCGGTTCAGGTGGGGAGAGGGAAGGATATAGAAAGGGAGAGGGGAGAGGGGAGGGGCAGGGGGACAGAGGAGTGAGGATCCAAAGGGACAAGGATATGGGGGAGGACATCATTGTACATGTCATTTAGCTACAGAGATAGTTTGTGGATCATTGGTCAACACATATTGTAACTTACAACCTGTTCAGCACAGCATGTCATAGTCCAGACCCTTCAAGGTCTTTGTCTACAAGTCCAAAAAATGTTGGCTTCAGGGAACTGAAGGGTTCTCTTCATTGGAAGAACTGATGTCTGAACTGGGGGATGTATTTGGTCAGGGCCGGTGCTAGGATTTTTGGCCACACAGGCGAGGATCCATTTTGCCACCCCCCCCATTACATACCATCCTATTGCTAGTTAAAGGGATATTGAATCCAAGTTTTTTAGAGCATGACATTTTAAGCAACTTTAAAAGTAAATCCTGTTATTAATTTTTATTCATTCTCCTGGTATCTGTATTTAAAAAGCTGGAATGCAAGCTAAGGAGCTGGCCCATTTTTGTTTCAGCACCTGGGTAGCGCTTACTTATTACATACAGTGTGTATGTATGTATACGTATATATATATATATATATATATATACACACTGTGTATATACACACATATATATATATATATATATATATATATATATATATATATATATATATATATATATATATACACACACACACACACACGTGTGTGATTTGTAGCACTAGGAAAGTAGAAAAATTTTACATTGAAAAAGTTAATGTCCCAACAAAAGAAGGAAAGTTATGGATTACTGTTGTGGGTGAAAATTCTCAGCCACACATATTTATACACACATTTACACACTTACACAGACACACATTTACACAAACACACACATTTACACACTTACACAGACACACAAACACACACATTTACACAAACACACATTTACACAAACACACATATGTACACACATACACATTTACACAAACACACACATTTTGACATTTACACACACATTTAGACACACACACAAATGCACATTAATAAACACATTTAGATATGGGCACCTAGGCACTAGGACCATGTTACTTTAAATTGTTATGGTACAACTTACTTTCTGCAGCCAGGCTGCAATCATGTTCAGATGTGCCGTAGTTTAAACAGACAGGTCCCTGATTGACGATCTGTGTCTGGACTGAACAGACCGGCTTCAGTGATCACAGACATTGAACGCAGCTTTAAAATTCCTGTGTCCAGCAGCATGCAGCAACTGCTCTCTGTGTTTCAACTTGAAACACTAAGAGCAGTTGCTGCGTGCTGGACTGGACACAGGAATTTTAAAGCTGACTGCGTTTCAGTTTTTTTTTTGTTTGCAGTGTAGCTCAGCTGCTATTCTGTGCTATTGCTAACAGTGTGCACTGTTGTCACATAACCAAAATGTTAGCATGTGATGTGTTCAATTTTTAAATTTAATGATGCCGTATTTGCAGCAACTTACCAAGCCCTATTGAGTCCTACTAGTTATGCTGATGTAGAAGAAGTATACATAGTACTACTATGTATACTTCTTCTACATCAGCATAACTTCCCCTGCTCGCTCCCTTCATGCTGAACATCACTGTGCAAGCGTGGGATTCCCTCTGAGGTGACGTCATCACTATTGTAAGGAGTGCAATAAAATGCTTGCTTACAGTAGCGCTGACAAATGAAGCTGGATTTCTGCCAGGTTACTGCCAAGTTGGCGCCGGTGTTGCTCTGTGTGCTGTAGTGGAGCGGCTATTGTATATGGATTGGGTTCTGAGTGCTGATTTTAATAAATATGATTATACAAATTCCAACACCAAGCGCTCACCCAGTGCTATATTGACCGATTAGTCAAACCATAGAACGCACAGTCACTCACCGGCATCCTCAGACACAGTCACAGACTTCTGCCTGCTCCTCTCTCTCGACTCGTCTTCTTCCTGGGCTGGACCTGGTCATGGGTTCACTTCTTCTGTTCTGGTGTCACTGGTGATGACCTGCGCAGCGCGAGCGGGCAGGCAGCGGGCTCCTCAGTCACTCACACCTCCTCACGTGGCTGGCTGCCTGTGTCACGTTCCCTCTCTCTCAGTCAGAGAGTGACGTGATATGACATATCATCTCCAGATTGGACCGGCAGCCAGTCAGTCAGACTAGAGTCAGCCACTCAGTGGCAGGTGCTGCGCAGCGCAACTTAGGCAACTGTCTTTTAACTACTGGCTCTGTTATTATGATCAATTATATGTATATGTCATTATTTATGTCGCGACTCGCGGCGGGGGGGGGTTCTGGGGGGGTCGGATGGATGGATGGATCAAATAAAAAATAAATAAAAAATACTTTTTTTTTGTCATAGATAGGGCAGCAGCAGTCCAACTGCTCAGCTGAGCACCCACCTGCTGATGCGCCCTAAGGCGGGAGCCTAAGCTGCCTATTACAAAACGCCGGCCCTGTATTTGGTTTCGATCTCTTGGCCTTTCCTTTTTTGGATACAAGTGTCCATTCTCTCTGGGGTAATCTCTTGGGTAATTTCTTTGTCGTCTTCTGAAGGGTCTGTGGTTCTGACTCCTCTATTGGTATCTCAAGTTTGGTGAGTATCATTTGGCCTTCTTCTACCGAGGAGCATGAATAAGATGTATTTTGGTGAGTAAAGATCAGCTTAAAGGGAAAGTTCCACCGATATCTTATCTTTTCTTTGATCAAAGCATTCACTATTGGCCTCATCTCTTGCCTTCTTCTTAATGTTATGGGAGACAAGTCTGTGTAGATTTGGATACTATGGCCCTCGTAGATAACTATTTTTGTTTGTCTTGCCGCTTGTAGGATCAGCTCTTTAACATGATAATAGTGCAACTTAACTATTATGTCCCTGGTTTTGGATTGGGAGGGTTTAGTGAGGGCTCCGTGAACTCTATCAAATAATAGCATGTTAGGTTCCGTGTCAGGTATATGTTAGTGAAATATCTCAGTAACATTTGCTTGAAGATTTTTATAATCTTCTGGAAGGTTTCTTTTCGCAGATTCGCTCGTCGTGATCGATTTTCTAATTCGTCCACCTGATGTTCAAGTTTTTTAATATAGATGGAGTGGTCGAGCAAGGTGTGTTTGAGTTGAGGAATTTCTTCAGTGATATCATCGATTTTATTTTCAAGTTCTGTCGTTCTCCCACCTATTTCTTTTATATCCTGCTTGAGGTCATGTATTGCTGTTTTTAGCTCCTCATGGAAGAAGGTTTTGATTTGGGATAACAGTTCATTATTCGGGATATCTCCCCCTGAAGAAGTGTCTTCATCTGTGATTTCCAGTCCACTGTTTTGTTTCGGTGGGGAGTTTGATTTGTCTGTAGCCTTGATCTTTGACTGTGACCTGGACAGACAGTCTTTTACTGTTTGGGTTCTACTTTTCATCTTAGTGAGTGTTTTCTTTCAAATAACGTGTAGAAAAAGTTTATCCACTAGCTGTTCAAACTGTATTTGTGTCATCTTGCCCTTCCTTCACAGCCCCCATGTCCCCCTCTTCCTATTCTAGGCTTGCAATATTTCTATGTTATTTTTTATATATCATCCTTGCTCCCGATGTCGTCTGCATCCATCTGAGAACACTCCAAGTTGAGCCTCTAGGTTTTAATCAGTCATTTATGGATATTAGTCTCCTAATATGATATGTGTGTGCCACTTAGCGGTCAGGGGCCTGATGTTCTTGTGTCAACTTGACATCTAGTGCCACTCCAAGTCTCTTTAAGTGTGTCCTGATATCCCTCACTGTGTGTGCAATACCAGGTTAATGAGGCATAAGTTAGAATAAATAGTGGGGTATTAAGAACTTTTAAGACCCAGGTCCCCTAGCCAAATATTATTATTTTCTCATAGACTATAGAGTCTTATCAGGTGCTGATGTATCTAGGCACCTTGCCAGGTGTGGGAACAAGTTGTCTTGACAGGGTGGCAGTGGATGTCGGAGTGCACCTCTATCTGTATTATCTCTTATTGGTGATTAGATGCTATGGTGAGTCAGTCACAACCAGATTGGAGGTGCACCAGTTATTAATATAATCTTTTAGTGTTTGCTATATTTTTTTAGTGGTTTATTGGGTTAAAGTGCGGTTTAAATCTGAGGGTGTTCAGCAATCAAGATGGCGATTTTCCCACCCCTTACCCTTATTCAGATGCTTCAGGTGATTCCGTTAGTGTTCTTAATGGATGCTGTAATATTTTTAATATATCAGGAGGTTCTCCTCCAACTTGAAATCCATAAGTTCCACTCCTTTATCCTGCTTTCTGAGCCTCTACCTGTTCCGTGTGGTGTATAGGCCTCCGGTGTTCTCCTTATATTTGTTGGTTTATTGTCACCTGCTCTGGGGCTCTTTTAGTGTTTTCTTACTGATCGTGATCCGAAAACAAGAATTCGGCTGGTTTCATTCCTTGTTTTTGTGTCCGTGATGCCCGGGGTAGGCCGCTTCCGCAGGCTTTCCTAGTTATGGCCCGGTCCTGTGATCCGGTCTGATTTGCGGTCCCTCTAAACCACCTCAAAATCCCTCAGCTGCCTTCCCTTCGAATGTGGCTGTGATTAGGAGCTGGATTCCGTTTGCTGTACTTTCAAAAATCAGCTATTAATCACTTAAATCTTTCCTTATTTACGGAGCTTTTCTCAAGTGCTGCTGCTCTGGTTGCTGGCTAGCTCCATCTCGGGAAGAATGTTTTTTTAAAAAACAATTTGCTTTATTAATTCTTCTGATTCTGAGAGAGGCTGCCTGAACAATTAGCAGACAGTGACCAGAAAAGACTTAGTTAGAATTAGCATATACAGATTAGAGTAGGGAGTGGAGGAATTTTGGAATACAATTTTTTTTTTAAACAAATTGCTTTATTAATTTCTGATTCTGAGAGAGGCTGCCTGAACAGCTGGCCAGCAGAAGACTGTGACACATTTTGATTTACTAGTTGACCGTTAATGGCTGTCACGGCTGCTTACTGGTAAAAACTTTAAGTATTTTAGCAGATTAATCAATTAGCAGATTGCAATTAGTTGCTTTTTTTTTTTTTAAAAAAAAGCAGTTAACTGTTGTGTTTCTGATATATAGGCAGTAAACCTGCATATTTTAAATTTATTTGATCCCTACTGAGCTATATTAACTGTATAATTATTATAATTATATTATCAGATTTATATTACCTACCTACAAGTTATACCTACCTACTTACCTACAAGTTGTATATTTTATAACAGCTGCAAAGCTAATTACCTACAAGTTATATATTTGATAACAACCGCAAAGCTACTTACCTACAGGTTGTATATTTTATAACAGCTTCAAAGCTACTTACCTGCAAGTTGTATAATTTATAACAGCTGCAAAGCTACTTACCTACAAGTTATATATTTTATAACAGCTTCAAAGCTACTTACATACAAGTTGTATATTTTATAACAGCTTCAAAGCTACTTACCTACAAGTTGTATATTTTATAACAGCTTCAAAGCTACTTACCTACAAGTTTTATATTTTATATCAGCTTCAAAGCTACTTACCTACAAGTTGTATAATTTATAACAGCTTCAAAGCTACTTACCTACAAGTTATATATTTGATAACAATCGCAAAACTACTTGCCTATTAGTTTTAGTTGTATATTTTATAACAGCTTCAAAGCTACTTACCTACAAGTTGTATATTTTATAACAGCTTCAAAGCTACTTACCTACAAGTTTTATATTTTATAACAGCTTCAAAGCTACTTACCTACAAGTTATATATTTTATAACAGCTTCAAAGCTACTTACCTACAAGTTGTATAATTTATAACAGCTTCAAAGCTACTTATCTACAAGTTATATATTTTATACAACCGCAAAGCTACTTACCTACAAGCTGTAGATTTTATAACAGCCTCAAAGCTACTTACCTACAAGTTGTTTAATTTATAACAGCTGCAAAGCTACTTACCTACAAGTTATATATTTTATAACAGCTGCAAAGCTACTTACCTACAAGTTATATATTTGATAACAACCGCAAAACTACTTGCCTACTAGTTGCATATTTTATAACAGCTTCAAAGCTACTTACCTACAAGTTATATATTTTATAACTGCTTCAAAGCTACTTACATACAAGTTGTATATTTTATAACAGCTGCAAAGCTACTTACCTACAAGTTATATATTTGATAACAACAGCAAACGTACTTACCTACAAGTTGTATATTTTATAACAGCTTCACAGCTACTTACCTGCAAGTTGTATAATTTATAACAGCTGCAAAGCTACTTACCTACAAGTTATATATTTTATAACAGCTGCAAAGATACTTACCTACAAGTTGTATAATTTATAACAGTTTCAAAGCTACTTACCTACAAGTTGTATAATTTATAACTGCTTCAAAGTTACTTAACTACAAGTTATATATTTGATAACAATCGCAAAACTACTTGCCTATTAGTTCCAGTTTTATATTTTATAACAGATGCAAAGCTACTTACCTACAAGTTGTATATATTATAACAGCTGCAAAGCTACTTACCTACAAGTTGTATATTTTTTTTTATTTTTTTTTTTAAGATTTTTATTTTGAAATTAGCAAAAATAACAAGAGTAACAGTGACAACAGATCAAGTATACATACAGTGACATACAGTATAATACATCCAGTATTGCATCAGCGTGGCGTCCATTAACTAGAAATATAACATGAATGTCTGTAAAACAGTTTGATAGGATGATAAAAGCTATTGTCCATGGTTGTCTAGAACTCCTCTGGGGAGCTCCATGGGAGACCCCTTAAAACTACTCATAGGAAGACAAGATTAGTATTATAAAGTTAACAGTCTCGCTACTAAATTCTTGGTTGTCAAAGTACTTAAACATTATGAAATTATAAACAGTATATAAACACAGGATAATAAAATAGACTAGTAAGAATAAGAGATCAGAGAACACAGATTGTTCTTACCAGCAATAACATTTTACCATCGGTAGAGCAAACATCAAGAAAAATAAGAGAAGATGGGAAGACCACAACGCCTATGCTGGATGAAGTTCCATGAAAAGAAAACGAAACAAAACAAAACGGGAAAAAAAAAAGGGAGGGGGGAAAAGGAGAGAAGGGGGGATGGAAGGTAGCATTCGATAGGTTAGGGAGGGGGTAGGGATCGGAGGAGAGGTACCATTCTCAGGATTGTAACATATCCTAAAGAGAGGAGCAAATATTGCTGTCCACTGAGAGCTACTCAGGGCCATACTCCCAGATCATAATTTGCAGATCTTCTGAGCCATGCATGTGAGATACATAGGATTCTATCGCTTTTACAAAGCCCAGGATATCAACTACCTGTGTCCAAGAAGGTACAGTCTGTTGAAGCCACAACCTGGCCAGAGCTAGCTTGATTGCTAAAAAGAGGTAGACACAGAACATCTTCTGAGGCAGCAGCAAGTGTGTGGGTAACATATGGAACAGGCCCACGCTTGGCGACAGTTGAATTGGAATGCCTTTCGTGGCACAGTATTGGCCAGCAAGTTGCCATAGGGTTCGAATTCATGGGCATGTCCACCAGATGTGCAGTGGGGTCCCCAACTCATCACATCCTCTCCAACATTTAGGGGAATTGATGGGTGAGATCTTGAACAGACGCAAAGGTGTCATATGCCATTGTAGCATTATTTTGAGAAATAACTCATATAGAGTTATACAATGAACCGCTTTTTTTGTTAGTTGTGTTGCAATCTTCCACTGTTGTGGTTCATGTGTTAATGCCAACGAGATTTCCCATTGTCTTATAGGAGAAGATTTGTAAAAATGGGGAGGGTTCATAAGGTCTAGGTATGATGTTGTTAGCAGTTTAGTTGGGGGGGATGTCATGTCCCATCTAACTTCCCATCTAGTTCTGTCTCTCAATGGGCCTTTATCAAAACCCCATGATTTAAGATAGCTACGTTGTCCTCAAAATTCGAAGTGTAGAATGGTGGGTGGGTTGAACTTCCTAATAAATGCTTGAGAGGTTAACAGAACATTTCCTTCAAATAGATCTGCAACCTTAACTACACCTAGATTAGCCCATAGGTTAGGATGGGTGTCAGGGAGGGCTAGTAACAACCCTCTGAGCATGTGAGATGGGGATGGATGGGGAGCAACAGAAGTAAGATTATGTATCTTGTCCCAGAACTTTAAATTAGAGGTCACAATGTAGTTAAGCGAAAGGCAAAGAGGTATAGCATGTTTGGGAAGCCATATGAGATCACGCAAGGTGAACCCTACCGGGAGGGCTGCCTGCTCAATTTCCGCCCATCTACTCTGCGTGGGCGAGCCCCATTGAGTCACATGTGACAATCTAGCTGCCTCATGATATCTCAGGATATTCGGGGCAGCCGTCCCACCAGCTAGTATGGGCTGTTGCAGTGTACCGACAGCCACTCTCGGCACTTTGTTGCGCCAAATGAATCAGTTACAGAGTTGCTGAAATTTATGAATCGTGGCTCTAGGGATCGGGATGGGCAGGGATCTGAAAATATAAGTCAGCTTTGGAAGAAGACACATCTTGAAGGCTGCTATACGTCCAAGCCAAGATAGTGAGGGGACATTCCACATGTTAGTCGAAGCTGTAACAGTGGATAAAAGAGGAGAGAAATTTAAATCGATAATGGTAGGTATATTATGTGAAAGGTATATACCTAAGTGCTTGATATGGGATGTGGACCATTGGAATTTAAATTTACTCTTCAGTAAAGTAAGGGTGTCTTCCGGGATATTTATGGTATACGCCTCCGTCTTAGATACGTTGAGTTTGTAGTAACTAATTAGAGCAAATTTCTCTAGGAGAGAGTCGAGCTGAGGTAGAGAGGTGAGAGGCTCTGATACCAGCACTGTCAAGTCATCTGCAAAGAGCGCGGTTTTCTGATCGACTCACTGGATCTCTACACCTTTTATATGTGTATTGGAGCGGATAGCTGAAGCCAAAGGCTCCATGACAAGAGTGAATATAAGGGGTGACAGAGGGCACCCCTGTCTGGTGCCATTGGTTATCCCAAAAGGTTCAGAACAAAAAACTAGACCCTTTCAAATGGGTTCGAATATAATGCTGCTACAGTTGTGATGAAGGGTGGAGGGAATCCAAACCGTCGCATCACAGCAAACATATATTCCCAGCCCACCCTGTTGAAGGCCTTTTCAGTGTCCAATGACAGGGTGACACAGGGCAAGTGTAATCTCTGAGCTTCAAAGAATATATTCAGTAAGCATCTCGTATTATCTGGGGCTTGTCGTCTCAGAACAAAATCCACTTGGTCTGGATCTACCAAGGTGGGCAAGATAGCATTAAGATGTGTGGCTATTATCTTAGTGTAGAGCTTAACGTCAAGATTCAACAATGAAATGGTTCTGTAGCTCTCGCACTTAGTGGGATCTTTCCCTGGCTTCGGGATTGTGATTATAACTGCCTGCAAAAATTCAGCTGGGAGAGTGCCTCTGACACTTGCCAATCTGCAGAACCACGTTAAGATGGGGATTAGCTGTATTTGGAATTTTTTATAAAATAGGTCTGTAAAGCCATCTGGCCCTGGTGATTTAAAGGCCTTAAAAGATTTAATAGCCGCCTTAACTTCTAGAGCCGAAACAGGATTTCGCAGACTATCTGACTGTTCCTGGGAAACCTGCGGAAGGTTCAAAGGGGCCAGGAAATCATTAATAGTATCGGGGTTCAGAGGAGGAAGTGTATCGTCCTCCTGCAAGTTATAGAGGGAAGCATAGCATCCCCTATATCTTTTGGTTTAGTGACGTTATGTCCCTGCACTGCCAGAGCCGCTATGCATGCCGCCGCCGTCCTCTGCCGTAATTTATTGGCGAGAAGCCTGTCGGCCTTATTGCCTTTATGGTAATAGGTTTCCTTGAGCCTAAGAAGCCTCTCTGCTGTCCTTTCATGCTCCAGCCGGACTATCTGGGCTTTAATATCAGCTATTTTTTTGAGTTGCTGGGGAGCGGGATCTTTTTTATGATCATCCGTTACTTTGTGCAGACTCGACATCAGCTGCGCCAAAGTTTCCCCTCTATGTTTCTTTAGGGCTGATGCAATTTTCATAAATGAGCCTCGGATGTATGCTTTCAAAGAAGCCCATAGGGTGAAATCATCTACTGCATTGTTATCATTCAACAGCAGAAAATCCGTAAGATCTTTAGTAACGGAAGCCACTGTTTCCGGCGAGGAGAATAAGCCAGGGGACAGACGCCAGGTCGGGGAATGTTGTAGTACCACTGAGGACTGCAGGGTTATGTGAACTGGGTCATGGTCCGACCAAGGGCATTGAGGGATCCACGCCCTAGACACCTTGTCTAACAGACCTGGGTTGCAGAAAAAATGATCGATATGCGAATATGAGTGGTGGACCGAAGAGAAGTAGGTGTAGTCCCGGGAAGATGGGTGCAGGGCCCACCATATATCGAACAGATTGAACTGGAACATCAAATTTCGGAATTTGTGTGATAGTTCGATAACAGGTTTAGATGGTTTACGGGCCATACTCGACTTCCTATCCAAAAGAGGGTCCCATACCACATTGAAATCTCCGGCAATGAGCAAAAGGCCCTGCTTTAAAGTTTCTAATTTTTGAAGGAACTTACGAAGGGTGCGGATGTGAAGTTTATTGGGGCCGTAGTATGAAGCTAGGGTGTAGAGAACACCATCTAGTCTACAGATAATAATTAAATATCTACCTTGGGGTCAGCCTCTGTAAGAATATTTTCATAAGAGATGTCCTTATGTATAAGGATTGCTGTCCCTCTAGACTTTTGTGAGAAACTGGCCACTTCTACCACTGGAAACAACTTAGATTGGATAGGGATCTTTGAACCCTTCACCCAAAGGGTTTCCTGCACAAAGACTAAGTGTGCTCTAGCTCTGGCCAAGGAGCGGAGAAACACACTACGTTTAGTTGGGGAGTTAAGGCCCCTAGCGTTTTGGGATACACAGTTGTATGGCATATTGTTTCAGTGTAGGTTGCCTCAATTATAGTATGGGAGGGTGTCAGAGGGGATGGAAAATGTGGGAAAAAGGAGAGGGGAAAGAAAGGGAAGGAGAAGAGAGAGGAGAAAAAAGAAAAAAAAAAGGAATAAAGCGAAATTCACCAGCAAAAGGGCCAGAAGCCCTCGTCACAACTCTCCACAACGATGGTATAGAATATAAATTCAACAAAAAGTGCGGTATTTAAAAGAGATAAACCGCGTATGTAGCCTCTGAAACAAAATTCAGAGTACGTTATGGGGGGGATTAATACCTGCAAGCAGTATACATTGTTCATTCAGTGCATGAACAGATAGTGTATGGGCCAGGCGGCCGAGAAAAAGAAAACACAGAGCAGAAGAAAAAAGGGTCCAGAGGAAGGGAGAGGGGGGATAGAAGTGATCCCCAGACCCTAAGGAAGGAATTGGGAGAGAAAGGGAAAAGGGAGAGGGGAGAGAAAGAAAAAAAAGGGGGGGGGGAGAGAAGGGGGAGATAAACAGTTGAAGTGTAGGGATGGTGTTAGTATCTCCCTGAGGGATAAGAATGCTGAACAGGTGTTAACAGGGAGAGAAGAGTGAGTTGGGTGAGTTACAGGAACAGAATATAATAACACATGTAAACATAATCAACCATTCTAATGGTAAATAAAACAACAACTCGCAATAGAACCTTGAGTATAATGGAGCCCAGGCACCTGTGACCGGCGTCATATTAAATAGAACATTCGTGTAACATGTAAACCCTCTGGGATGACATTGTATTTCACATTTAGAGGATTAGTGCCAAAACATCAAACAGACCTTGTACATGTATAAATATATGGTTATTTCTAACAGCATAATCATCAAAGTAGGATTAATATATTTCAAAATGGTCATAAGTTGCTATTTTAAACCCCTAACTGGAATATGTCAGTCAGGTGTGTGGGATACCATTGGGATAGTAGTAGGTAAGTAGAATATAAGTGTGGCATGAGGTTGACCTATATTCATGGGGGTATATAGGGAGGGACGAAACAATAGGGGGGGGAGAAGAGATAAAGAGGGTAGGGAGAGAGGGAAAAAAAAAGGGGGTGGGTGAAAAGGGGAGGGGGAGGAGAGCTGTAGGAACATAATACAGACATATGCAATCTAGGTCGGCCCGTCTAATAGTCTTGAAACAGCATTTCTCTCTGAATACTTCAAGTACAGCTAGACCTGAGCGCTGCTGGTCATCATCATATTACATAGGTCATTCATGGGGTAGGCAGATTCTCTATAGCAACATTGTACCCTAGATGAAAGTATTAACACCCCAACAACAAACAACCTATTATGCAGATAAGTGTAAACAATTACCTTAGACAGTTAGGATGTTAGGGTATCTTTTGCATATTTGAATATGGTCATAGTGTAACATGTTTAAGCCCTAAGCTATAGTATATCAAAATTGATATGTGAAGATACTATTAGCACAGAGAGGAATAAGTGATATAGACTTAGGCTACTAAGCTGGCTTCCAACCAGTAAGGATGGGGTTGCGTAAGGAGGAACGGGAAGGAGGGGAAGGGGAGAGAGGGATAGGGAAGGGGAAAAAAAAAAAGGGGGAGGGGGGGGAAAGGGGTGAAGAGGAGTAGGGTCCAGTCATTCACACTAACTCACCTGGAACATCATAATAGAAAGAAATATGATAGCAATACAGAAAGCATCAAACAGCCTTAGTAAAGCAACACATTAGACGCAAAACATTACACACAGATTACCCATTATACCAGCTCTAGTTAACCATCATCATCTTCTTGAGTTTGGTTACAAGTGACAGAGTTCCCAGGGTTCCTTTGTGGTGTGGGGACCCTTGGGTCTAGAGAGCTTGTTGATGTGTCTTGGGAGGTTGGTGTTGCAGTCCACAGTTTCATCAGGTGTTGGCTTTGTTCTATTGTAGTAACCACATGTTGTTGATTATTTCGAAGGACAAAGAGTCTGGTCGGATGACCCCATCTGTATTTAAAACCTTGAGCTCTGAGAAATTTGGTGAATTCTCCAAATAGCTTTCGTTGCTGCAGAGTATGGAATGACAAGTCTGCAAAGATGTTAATGTCCTTAAACTGTTCTTGGAGGGTAGGCCTGGCAAGAGAGGCTCTAACCAGACATTCCTTATATGTGAAAAAATGTAGTCTCACTATAACATCCCTCGGTTTGTCGGAAGCAACACTCCTCGGACGTAAGGCTCTATGAGCGCAGTCAATGAGCCCTTCATTTGGGGTAGATGGTGGCGCCAAGCAATTAAAGAACTCAGATAGAAAGGCGGTAAGGTCGCCTGGTGCTACACTCTCTGGGATCCCCCGTAGACGCAAATTATTGCGTCGGGATCTGTCCTCAATGTCTGCCATTTTATTTTTTGAAATCCCTGAGTTGCTCCGCTAAACTTTCGGCATATGAAAGAACATTAGCCTGATCTACCCCCATATCCTCTTGTTTCCTTTCCACAGAATCTAGGTGTTCCGAGGTAGAGTTTACATGCCGCCTTAGGTCAGATAGCGAGGCAGTGATTTGGGTCTGGAAAGATGAGTGGTGTGCCTCCAACAAACACTGTAATGAAGTTAGAATAAAAGTAGGGGTTACAGTTGCTGGGGCTGTGTCTTGTAGAGCTCTAAGGGTAGTTGCCACAGTATCAGGCATAGGCATGGACATAGTTGAACTATCTTGTGAGTCTTCATTTATAGATGGGGAGACAGGATGGAAGTGGTCTGCCACTGTTCTCTTGAGCCCTGTGGCTGGTTTTGATTTTCGTTTTGTAGATTGCGCCATGTGTTACTAGGGGAGTAAGCCGTGATACCCTCTGTAATAGCTGTATATATGATCAGAATGAGATATAATGTTAGATGTGAGTCAGTGCAAGGATTATGGGGGATCAGAGGTCTATGGTCCCCCCTCTCCCATCTGGCGGTGCCTTTAGCACATCAGTCACAGAATATACCGCGTTTTAACCCTAAGCCAGGGAGCCAAGCTATAGATGGTTCTTGGTTTAAAGTTATTCACACTATCAGGGCTCATTACATAGCTTTTATTGCAGAGTAATCCGGCAAATAAGGGGTAAGTAAGGGGTGAACACCCCTATTCACGAACTGATTCTTTGCTTTCTGTGCACTAGACTACAGTAGATGAGCTTATGAGCCAGAAAGTCAAGCTACCATCCAGTCCCATAGACAAGGTAGCAAAAGGTGGCTGCGCAGCCAAGAGCTCTGTGTCGTGTGTTATTGCGGCAGAGAAAGGAAAATGGCGATTGGCGCCAAAACAAATGTCTGTTTATTGTAGCGTGTATTTGAAGAAGTAGTTATAGAGTCCTATGAGGTCCTGAGGGGTGACTTGAGGAGCGTGAGGAGGTATGGAAGGGTATGGGGCTTAGCGTTTGGGAGCGAGTATGTAATAATATAAAGTCTTAAGCACTTACTCAGGCTCACTGGGTGAGAGCCAAATCACGGGGAGATATGCCTGAAGCCAGCAGTTAATCGCTCATCATCTGTCTCTCACTGTTCGGTGGTAAGTCAAACTCCGGAGCGGAGCCCGACCCTCCGGAGTAGTGTGGCAGCTGTTTCAGTGTCTGTACGTGGTCCGGTATGTCCGCCTGATCCGGTTCACTAGGCCTCACTCACGCTTGTTCTCCGTAGTATAGGATCCGCCTCACACTTAGGCCAGCAGTCCAAGCCTTACTGTCTGTCCGATGAATCTGAGTAGCCAGTCACTCTCCGGAGCGGAGCCCCGACCCTCCGGAGAAGTTTAGCAGTTGTTTCTGGGCTGGAATAGGTTTCGGTATGTCCTCGTGGGTCAGCTAGCCAAGTTTTTATCTGTAGTGATCCTCCGTTAGGAAAAAACCCGCTTCACAATGATAAACACCTCCACTTATAGCAAGCTTCTTCTCAAATATATATGCGTATAGGAGGTATAGGCTGGATAGCAGATTTATAAGGTGAAAAAGTACTTATATAGATAGCACTGAAGAGGAGCTCCTCTAAAACACGTCTACTCTGCACGGCAGTTAACTCCGCCCCCCAAGTTGTATATTTTTAACAGCTTCAAAGCTACTTACCTACAAGTTGTATAATTTATAACAGCTTCAAAGCTACTTAGACGTAAGAACAAAAGTCAGAGAGTGGGATAGGTGAAGGTGTAATGACAGGAACTCCCCACATGTACATCTGTGTTGTATATATATATAGCCAACGATTGCTGCTGCTCCAACTGAAAAGTGAAGAAATATATATATATAATGTGACACTAGAGGGTCCTCTGACAGGAGTCTGCCCACAAACGTGTCCCACACAACGCTAGTGGTGATGCAAGGTGTATAAGGTTAACTGTGCTCTATAGCCGGAGTTCACATAGAGAGTATTCAAACGGCATAGAGTGCACAATATCCACAGTATTAAAAGCTGTCGTTATCCGGATCATATAAGACAAGCATACAAATAGGCAAGCATAAATCAGTCACTATACCTTCGTGTTTGATGCCTGTGCGTCCTGCTTGATATCGCAGCTGAGTCCTGTGTCCGCCTTCCACAGCGGTCAATCTTAGAACCTCCTCCTGTTACAAGCGCCAAAACTGTGTGTGTGTACTTACGGTCTTCACCCTGGGAATAGTGCTCACTTCCTGGCCAAAAATCAATGATAGAAAAACAGAAAAATATGGAGGAGCACAAACCGGGTGGGATGCAAATTAAAAGGTTTTATTGAAACCATGTGCTGTAGCGCGGCATGAAAATAGACACAATTACAATTAACAACGGTTCACAAATGAATGTGGTGGAGGGGATAAACACCCCGGGTTAAACACGGATTACCATACAAATGGCTGGGACTGAAAAAATATCTGGTAAACGCGTTTCAGCGTATAGCCTTACTCATTACCTACAAGTTATATATTTGATAACAATCGTAAAACTACTTGCCTATTAGTTCTAGTTTTATATTTTATAACAGCTGCAAAGCTACTTACCTACAAGTTATATATTTTATAACAGAAAAAATACTTGCCTAAAAGTGTTATATTTTATAACAGCAAAACTACTTGTCTAAAAGTTATATATATTATAACAGCAAAGCTACTTGTCTAAAAGTTATATATATATATATATATATATATATATATATATATATTATAAGCAGAAAAAGCTACTTACCTACAAGTTATATATTTTATAAGAACCGCAAAGCAACTTACCTTAAAGTTATATATTTTATAACAGCAAAGGACTGTTCTTTGTGTGTAAACTAACAGTTAAGATGGCACTTAGTAAAATCTGTGTGTCTGAGCTAAAGCAATTACATTTTTCAACGTTGCCCATGGAAAGAAAAATTTAAAATAAAATGCTCAGGCCAACACCTAGGCTTAACCTTATCAAGGTGACAAAATGTAAAACTAGAGATTTCAAAAGAGAATTCAAACCCGAGGTATATGATAAATATCCATGTATTTGAATTAACTAACAGGCTCTTTTGTTTTTATTGTCTCCTGTTTGCAAAACAAAGTGGTGATTCAAGTTGGGTGAGTTATGGTGTTGTCGATTTATCACATTTAAGTAAAAAATAAAAATAAACATAATTGCTCCCAATCACATTTAAACTCCACATTAGAGTTTAATTTGCTAGGAAGGGTTGATATTCGACAATAACTTGACAGTGCATATCGTTTGAATATTAAAAAAAACACAATGAGCAAGTAACAAAAAATTGTTCTTTCCAAAATAATTAATTGTATTTTATTTTGCGGCGCATTTGAGCTTGCACTTCGAGGACATGATGAACGCGATGATTCATTAAATCCAGGCATTTTCCGAGGTCTTATAAACTTCTCAGCAGAACTTGATGCATCTCTAAAAGAACATCTCGCTAGTGCAACTGTTTTTAAAGGAACGTCAAAAGAAATTCAAAATGATTTATTAGACTGTATGCTTACTGTTTGCCAGAACCAAATAAAAAAGGAAATCTCAAATGCAAATTTTGTAGCAGTGATAACAGATGAAACTACTGATGTTTCATCTGCCTTCCAATTGGTTGTTGTTTTTCGATACATTATAGGTAACGAACAACCGGTTGAGAGATTCTGGGAATTCACTAATCCAGCTGGACATGATGCAGAATCTATAGCTACATGTATTCAAGCTACTTTGGAAAAAGTTCTAGACAACCCCGAGAAATTGATATCCCAGAGTTACGACGGTGCAAGCGTGATAAGTGGTCAGCATGAAGGTGTTCAGGCTATAATTAAACGTACCTACAAGAATGCACATTTTGTGCATTGCTACGCACATCAGCTCAATTTGATTGTCAGCCAAGCAAGCAGTCAAAATCAACAAGTTAGAGTATTTTTTTCAAATCTAAGTGACATTACTTTTTTAGTAACTCGCCACAAAGGATAGCTATTCTAGATGAAACTGTTAGAAGAAGGATACCTCATGGTTCAGCCACCAGGTGGAATTTCAAGAGTCGAACCGTCAATACAGTGTTTGAAAACAGGGAACAGTTAATTGAATGCATGGAAAAAATAGAGTCAACATCGAAAAAAGTTGTAGCAATAAATCAAGAAGGGGCTATTTGGCGTATGTTAGAAGACTCAGTATTTGTGTTTTGGCTTACAGTTTTTCACAATATTATGCCACATATAGATGTGTTATACAACCAACTTCAGAAAACACAAACAGATGCAGCACTTATTCGAAAACATGTTAACACTTTCCAGCAGACAATGGAAAAAGAAAGGAAAAGAATGGACACAGTGACCATGACGATAACAGAAACAGAGGAAACATCAAGGAAAAGGAAGAGAGAAAATATTCACATTACTCAGACTGTGGCAGCTAAAGAGATATGCGATGTTATCACGAATCAAGTACAAGATAGATTTTCTTTTATAACTCACTACTCGACTGTTTCTCTCCTCCAAGCTGAAAAATTTGCGGATTACGAGAAATTTTTTCCAAAGCAGCTTCTTGACCAAACATCAGCTGTTTATCACACATTACAGAAAGATCGCCTGAAAACTGAACTAGGAGTAATTTACAGAAGACCAAATTTCAAAAATATGAATGGTGTCATTAGTATTCTACAGTTTGTAATAGAAAATAACTTGGACAGTACTTTCTCTGAGCCCTACAAACTGTTGTAAATTATTTAGACTATTCCCGTGACAACTGCTGAAGCTGAGAGATGTTTCTCAACTTTAAAACGAGTTAAGACATTTCTAAGGAGCACCATGACTGAGGAAAGACTGGCTCTAGCCATGCTCACAATTGAAAAACAATTGATCAATGACATGCCTAAATTCAACGAAAATATTATTGATTTATTTGCCTCAAAAAAAGACAGGCGGATTGACTTAATTTACAAAACTTGTACTTGAGTTATGTTTTAATGTTTACTTTTGAAGTAAATTATTAAGCACTAGTGTAATAGAATCTTCTTTTGCAGAAAGTAAAATGTTGGAGTATTTATCTTAATGTTGCCACCAATTATATTATTATATTTATTAATAATTAATAACAATCATAAAGCATCATCAGCAATATCGCCAATTAATACAGTAGATGCCAAAATATGGATTACTAATGGCTAGATTTAGAGTTTTGCAGCCAAAGGGGTGCGTTAGCTACGCGTGTTTTTTCCCCCTGCACCTTTAAAATAACGCTGGTATTTAGAGTTCTCGGAAGGGCTGCGTTAGGCTCCAAAAAGGGAGCGTAGAGCATAATTTACTGCCACTTCAACTCTCAATACCAGCGTTGCTTACGGTAGCGGCCAGCTTGAAAAACTTGCTCGTGCACGATTCCCCCATAGGAAACAATGGGGCAGTTTGAGCTGAAAAAAAACCTAACACCTTCAAAAAAGCAGCGTTCAGCTCCTAACGCAGCCCCATTGTTTCCTATGGGAAAATAAAAAATATGTCTACACCTAACACCCTAACATGTACCCCGAGTCTAAACACCCCTAACCTTACACTTATTAGCCTCTAATCTGCCGCCCCCATTATCACTGACCCCTGCATATTATTATTAACCCCTAATCTGCCGCTCCGGACACGGCCGCAACCTTTATTATCCCTATGAACCCCTAAACTGCTGCCCCCAACATCGCCGACAACTACATAATATTTATTAACACCTAATCTGCCCCCCCAACGTCGCTGCTACCTTACCTACACTTATTAACCCCTAATCTTCCGACCGGACCTTGCCGCCACTATAATAAATGTATTAACCCCTAAACCGCCTCACTCTCGCCTCGCAAACCCTATAATAAATTTTATTAACCCCTAATCTGCCCTCCCTAACATCTGCGATACCTAACTTCAAGTATTAACCCCTAATCTGCCGACCGGACCTCACCGCTACTATAATAAATGTATTAACCCCTAAAGCTAAATCTAACCCTAACCCTAACATCCCCCTAAGTTAAATATAATTTTAATCTAACAAAATAAATTAATTCTTATTAAATAAATTAATCCTATTTAAAGCTAAATACTTACCTGTAAAATAAACCCTAATATAGCTACAATATAACTAATAATTATATTGTAGCTATTTTAGGATTTATATTTATTTTACAGGCAACTTTGTATTTATTTTAACTAGGTACAATAGCTATTAAATAGTTATTAACTATTTAATAGCTACCTAGTTAAAATAATTACAAAATTACCTGTAAAATAGATCCTAACCTAAGTTACAATTAACCCTAACACTACACTATCAATAAATTAATTAAATAAACTACCTACAATTACCTACAACTAAATCAACTAAACTAAATTACAAAACAACCCCCCCACTAAATTAAAAAAAACAAAAACACTAAATTACAAAAAATAAAAAAAGATTACAAGAATTTTAAACTAATTACACCTACTCTAAGCCCCCTGAAAAAATAACAAAGCCCCCCAAAATAAAAAAAGGCCCTACCCTATTCTAAAATAAAAAGTTAACAGCTCTATTACCTTACCAGCCCTTAAAAGGGCCTTTTGTGGGGCATGCCCCAAAGAAATCAGCTCTTTTGCCTGAAAAAAACATACAATACCTCCCCCAACATTACAACCCACCACCCACATACCCCTAATCTAACCCACCCAAACCCCCCTTAAAAAACCTAACACTAAACCCCTGAAGATCTCCCTACCTTGTATTCGCCCAGCCGGGTATCACCGATCCGTCCAGAAGAGGGTCCGAAGTCTTCATCCTATCCGGCAAGAAGAGGTCCTCCAGAGGGTCCGAAGTCTTCATCCAGGCGGCATCTTCTATCTTCTTCCATCCGGAGCGGAGCGGGTCCATCTTGAAGCAGCCGACACGGAGCCATCCTTCCTCACCGACGTCCTAAGTCCGAATGAAGGTTCCTTTAAATGACGTCATGCAAGATGGCGTCCCTCGAATTCCGATTGGCTGATAGGATTCTATCAGCCAATCGGAATTAAGGTAGGAAAAATCTGATTGGCTGATTGAATCAGCCAATCAGATTCAAGTTCAATCCGATTGGCTGATTGGATCAGCCAATCAGATTGAGCTTGCATTCTATTGGCTGTTCCGATCAGCCAATAGAATGCAAGCTCAATCTGATTGGCTGATTGGATCAGCCAATCAGACAGTCTACCAAAGAAATGCTATTGTTTTAAAAGATACATAATCCCTTTATTACCCATTCCCCAGTTTTGCATAACCAACACAGTTATATTAATATACTTTTTACCTCTGTGATTACCTTGTATCTAGGAACCTTCTTCAGACCCCTGATCACATGACTGTGACTGTTTATTATCTATTGTCTTAAATTTAGCATTGTTTTGTGCTAGATCTTAAATAACCCCCTGTGCCTGAACACAGTGTTATCTATATGGCCCACATGTACTTTCTGTCTCTTTGTGTTGAAAAGAGATTTAAAAAGCATGTGATAAGAGGCAGCCCTCAAAGGCTTAGGAATTAGCATATGAGCCTACCTATGTTTAGTTTAAACTAAGAATACCAAGAGAAAAAAGCAAATTTGATGATAAAAGTAAATTGGAAAGTTGATTAAAATTAAAAGTCCTATCTGAATAATGAAAGTTTAATTTATACTAGACTGTCCCTTTAACTACCTAACACAAAATTGGTTTGGTGAGCCCATTAAGCCTTGAACTTCATAGACAGGTGCATCCAATCATGATAAAAGGCATTTAAGGTGGCCAATTGCAAGTTGTTCTCTATGAATGTCCTCTGAAGAGTGGCAACATGGGGGCCTCAAAACAACTCTCAAATGATCTGAAAACAAAGATTGTTCAACATCATGGTTTAGAGGAAGGCTACAAAAAGCTATTGCAGAGATTTAAGCTGTCAGTGTCCACTGTGAGGAACATAGTGAGCATGGTGAGGCTATGGAAGACCACAGGCAAAGTTCTTGTTAAAGGGACAGTATACACTCATTTTCATATAACTGCATTTAATAGACACAACTATAAAGAATAAGATGCACAGATACTGATATAAAAATCCAGTATAAAACTGTTTAAAAACTTACTTAGAAGCTGTCAGTTTGGCTCTGTTGAAAAGGTAGCTGGAAAGCCCACTGCAAGTGGCAAATAAGACACTCCTCCCCCCTCCCCCTTCTTTTGCATATGAAAAGACCCTTTACACAAACAGGAGTAAGCTGGAGAAGGTAGCTGACAGTATTCACATAAAACTTTGGGGCTTGGTTAGGAGTCTGAAAATCAGAGTAAAGTTATTTAAAAATAAGCAAAACTATACATTTATTTAAAAAAAAACTTTATGGGCTATATAAATAGATCATCTACAAAACATTTATGCAAAGAAAAAAATGTGTATAATGGCCCTTTAAGGCCATAAGTGGCAGGCCAAGTAAAATATTGGAGAGGCAAAGGCAAAGGATGGTGAGAACGGTCACAAACAGCCCACAGACCACCTCCAAAGACCTACAACATCATCTTGCTGCAGATGGTGTCACTGTGCAGCGTAAAACAATTGAGCACACTATGCACAAGGAGAAGCTGTATGGGAGAGTGATGTGGAAGAAGCCTTTTCTGCACATACGGCACAAACACAGTCGCTTGAGGTATGCAAATGCACATTTGGACAAGCCAGCTTCTTTTTGGAAGAAGGTACTGTGGACTGATGAAACAAAGATTGAGTTATTTGGTCATAACAAGGGGTGTTATGCATGGCCGCAAAAGAACACAGCGTTCCAAGACAAACACTTGCTACCCACAGTAAAATTTGGTGGATGTTCCATCATGCTGTGGGGCTGTGTGGCCAGTGCCGGTACTAGGAATCTTGTTGAGGGTCGCATGGATTCCACTCAATATCAGCAGATACTGAGAATAATGTTGAGGAATCAGTCACAAAGTTGAAGTTATGCCGGGGCTTGATATTTCAACAAGACAACGACCAAAAACACTGCTGGTTCAAATGGGTAGGGCTATTAGAGGGGTGTGGCTTTTTCAAAGGGGTGCGGTTTTTTCAAAGGAGTGTGGCTTTCTCAAAGGGGCGTGGTCTTGTGCACCATCATCTTAAAAATTCACCAGCCACCACTGATAGCAGCTAAGACACAGCAAATGACATATCTATCTACCATATGTGATGGAACCTACATACAAGTAAATGTCCAAATAAACAAAGTAAATTATAGAAAGAAAATGGTTAGAAAAGACAGATACTCATGAAAACAAAGTATGCTAAAAAAATGACTAGTAAACATTACTAATGTAAACAATGCTAATGAAAAAATATATATATGTACTGTATATATATATATATATATATATATATATATATATATATATATATTAGTAAAAATGATGCTAGGAGAAATGTACATATATACAGAAGCTGTGAGGAACACAATCAGGCCAACAAACGAAAACCTCAAGTCCACATAAAGATGAAATAATATCTCATGGACTACAGGAAGCAGTGTCAGTCCACACCAGCATTGAGGCCTCTCGGGTGGACAGTGTCCAGTTTGTAGATCCATTGTGCCTCTTTCTGTCGGAGTCGTTTGTTTCTATCACCTCCTCTGGGTAATGCAGGTACTTGGTCAATCAATTGGAACCTCAGATCTTTGACTGTATGCCCTTTTTCCATAAAGTGTCTCGCCACAGGTTGGTCACTTTCTCTTTTGTCTATGGCAGTGCGTATGGCACTCCAATGATTTGCCATTCTTTTCTTAATCTCATCCAACGTTTTCCCCACATAAAACAATCCACAAATACAACTCAACATATATACAACGTAAGGGGTTGTACATGTGAGGTAACGTTTTATCTTTAATGATTTGGGGGGCACTTTCCTGGGGACAACCAGTGTTTTGTATGATGTGAGTGGTGTGGTCGGTATTCAGTGGGTGGGGCTGGGCGGTCTACGGGCAGGGCTGGGCAGAGCTGTGGGGATTCTGTATAGAGAGGTGGTTGGAAAATTGAGTAATGATCACAGTTGGAGGGCTCATTGGAGTCCAGGCATTTTGTGGGTGCCAGTGCTCTCCTAGCCCCTTCTGGTAATGCCACTGGATCAATGTGTAATTTAAAAAAACTCAGACAAATCCAAGTCTTTTCCAAACAACATATCCAGACACTACTGGATCCAGCACTATAAATAACCACATTATAGAGCACTGTACTAGTTATTGTATATATTGTGTTGAAAGACTGTAGGTTATCTAAAAGTAGATTTTTTTTGTTTGCAGTGACAGACTAATCCATGTTAAAAACTCTCTCTGAGAGTTATAAAATAAGGAACTAGACTTTTCACAATGTATTGTTGATTATGCTCACAAACAAAAGAATATGACATTTTAATATGAAAAATCTTTAGGCTGCTGAAGTTCACCAAAAGATAAAAAACCACCATCCAGAACACAAAAAGTGATTTTTGTTTGCATCACTTTCTGCTGGTCGTTCGGAAATCATTCCCCCCCCCCACACCCCCCGGCTCCTCTGAAATTTTGCTTTTTGTATCTATGTATAAGCCTCCACTTTCGATGTCAAGGAGCCATTGTTATTAATATAACATGTCCAGTTCATGTGTAGTATCGGGCACAATAGCAAATGTTCTTCCAGCAAGGGTCCGAATGTTGTGATTTGATCACAGACTATCCAAATATGCTGGATGAAAACCAACACTTGAGCCACTGGCAGAGATGAATAGTTTGAAAAAGGCTCAGACAGAAGGCAACAATTGCGCAGCATCAAGTAAATAGGGCAATTTAAAAGAGTAATCAGAAAAAGGCACAGGACTGTCAGCAATTGAGTAATGTCAGGTACTACAAAAATACAAAAGGGTAGTCAAAGGCAAGTAAAGGTCAGTCAGCTCTCAGGCAAGATAGACCAAATTGACAGGCAAATGGCTGGTCAAAACAAGGATAGGTCAGCAAATTAGATCATCTAATATTGTGCATTGTAGATTGTATACACTACAGCATTTAATTACCACACCTTTATATACCTTTAATATGAAAAAAAAGGTAATTAAAAATTTGTTTAAATTATATGACATTGTTAATTGGAGACGTAAATTGATTTTACTGGTTATATGAACATCAATACTGAAATAAAGGGACATTAAATACTCCAAAAGTGAACAATAAAAATGTTAAATATGTGTAGTCCAACAATTTTGTAATATAAATTAATTACTTATTTTGCCCTTTTTCCTGTAATTTAATGCTGAAAAATTGTGGGCTTTCCTATTCCTGGTACAAGTGAATGTGCAGACTCCAGACTGCTATATTTCACACAGTCATCGGTTGCACGCTCTAGTGACCCATTTATAACAGTCCTTAATTTGCCTCCGTAGAGAAGTCTAGGCTACACCATAACAGCACTTAAAGGGATAGTCTATTCAAAATTAAACTTTCATGATTCAGATAAAGCAAGCAATTTTAAGCAACTTTCTAATTTACTCCTATTATCAATTTTTATTTGTTCTCTTGGTACCTTTATTTGAAAAAGCAAGAATGTAAGCATAGGAGCCGGACCATTTTTGGTTCGACACCTGCTGTTTGGTGTCTAAATGTAGCCACCAATAAGAAAGCACTACCAGGGTGCTGAACCAAAAATGGTCCAGCTCCTAAGCTTACATTACAGCTTTTTTAAATAAAGATACAAAGAGAATGAAGACAAATTGCTAAAAGAAGTTACTTAAAATGATGTGCTTTATCTGAATCATGAAAGAAAAAAATACCTTTGGTTTCATTTTCCTTTAAGGACACTAAAACGTTACACTTTTTTTCCCCAATTTTTAAACAATATAATTTAAAGAATACATCTTCATATTATTTCACATTAATCTTTGCATGGAATACACCATTCAGTCTAGCATTTAATCAGTGAGAAACGCTCCTTCACTTGTCATGATTTACTTTTGCAGCATTTTTTTGCTTCTGTGAATGTTTGTGAAAACCTCTGCAATACAACCCTTGATCAGTTTGAGCCCAGTTCTAATAGTTTGTTGAAGGTTTTACGAGATTCTCCGGTTATAATGTTTATTCATTTGTGCTGTTTTGCTAATTAAAAGGTGTCTCTTAAAATAAACTGAAATGGGTTGGAAAAGGAATCTAAAGAATAAGCCTCACTTTTGTTCTACTGGATTTGGTTTAGGGCGTAAGTTTAATACTAAAAAACAGTCACTGAAAATTACCAATTTATGAAGAAAAGAGTAAGATAAAGGACCACTCACTTGAAACCCTCTATGTATTGTGGATATTTTCGTTTTCCGTTAAAGGGATATGAAACCATTTTTTTTATATTTCATAATTAGATAGAGCATACAATTTTAAACAGCTTCTCAATTTACTTTTATTATCAAAGTTGCTTCATTCTCCTGGTAAATTGTTGAAGGAGAGGCAATACACTACCTGGAGCTAGCTGAACACATCAGGTGAGCCAATAACAAAAGACGTGTATGTGCAGCAACCAATCAGCTGCTAGTTCCCAGTAATGCACTGCTGCTCCTGAGCTTACCTACGCCTAGATTTAGAGTTCTGCGTTAGCCGTCCAAAACAGCGTTAGGGGGTCCTAACGCTGATTTTTACCGCCCGCTGGTATTTAGAGTCAGTCATGAAAGGGTCTAGCGCTCACTTTCCAGCCGCGACTTTTCCATACCGCAGATCCCCCTACGCCAATTGCGTATCCTATCTTTTCAATGGGATCTTTCTAACGCCGGCATTTAGAGTCTTGGCTGAAGTGAGCGTTAGAAATCTAACGACAAGACTCCAGCCACAGAGAAAAGCCAGGAGTTAAGAGCTTTCTGGGCTAACGCCGGTTCATAAAGCTCTTAACTACTGTGCTCTAAAGTACACTAACACCCATAAACTACCTATGTACCCCTAAACCGAGGCCCCCCACATCGCCGCCACTCTATTAAATTTTTTTAACCCTAATCTGCCGACCGCACACCGCCGCAAACTACATTATCCCTATGTACCCCTAATCTGCTGCCCCTAACATCGCCGACACCTACATAATATTTATTAACCCCTAATCTGCCCCCCCCCCAACGTCGCCGTTACCTACCTACAATTATTAACCCCTAATCTGCCGACCGGACCTCACTGCTACTATAATAAAGTTATTAACCCCTAATCCGCCTCACTCCCGCCTCAAAAACCCTATAATAAATAGTATTAACCCCTAATCTGCCCTCCCTAACATCGCCGACACCTAACTTAAAGTATTAACCCCTAATCTGCCGACCGTACCTCGCCACTACTCTAATAAATGTATTAACCCCTAAAGCTAAGTCTAACCCTAACACCCCCCTAAGTTAAATTTAATTTAAATCTAACGAAATAAAATAAATCTTATTAAATAAATTATTCCTATTTAAAAATAAATACTTACCTATAAAATAAACCCTAATATAGCTACAATATAAATAATAATTATATTGTAGCTATTTTAGGATTAATATTTATTTTACAGGCAACTTTGTATTTATTTTAACCAGGTACAATAGCTATTAAATAGTTAAAGGACCAGTCAACACAGTAGATTTGCATAATCAACACATGCAAGATAACAAGACAATGCAATAGCACTGAGTCTGAACTTCAAATGAGTAGTAGATTTTTTTTCTGACAATTTTAAAAGTTATGTATTTTTCCACTCCCCCTGTACCATGTGACGACCATCATCCAATAACAAATGCATACACGTACCATGTGACAGCCATCAGCCATTCACAAATGCATACACACTTATTCTTGCACATGCTCAGTAGGAGCTGGTGACTCAAAAAGTTTAAATATAAAAAGACTGTGCACATTTTGTTAATGGAAGTAAATTGGAAAGTTGTTTAAAATGGCATGTTCTATCTGAATCATGACAGTTTAATTTTGATTGAGTGTCCCTTTAAGAACTATTTAATAGTTACCTAGTTAAAATAATTACAAAATTACCTGTAAAATAAATCCTAACCTAAGTTACAATTAAACCTAACACTACACTATCAATAAATAAATTAAATAAACTATCTACAATTATCTACAATTATATCAACTAAACTAAATTACAAAAAAAAACAAAACACTAAATTACAAAAAATAAAAAAAAGATTACACGAATTTTAAACTAATTACACCTACTCTAAGCCCCCTAAAAAAATAACAAAGCCCCCAAATTAAAAAAATGCCCTACCCTATTCTAAAATAAAAATTGTAAAGCTCTTTTACCTTACCAGCCCTTAAAAGGGCCTTTTGCGGGGCATGCCCCAAAGAATTCTGCTCTTTTGCCTGTAAAAAAAAACATACAATACCCCCCCCCCAACATTACAACCCACCACCCACATACCCCTAATCTAACCCAAACCCCCCTTAAATAAACCTAACACTAAGCCCCTGAAGATCTCCCTACCTTGTCTTCAAGCAGCCGACGCGGAGCCATCCTTCTTCACTGACGGACTAACGACGAATGAAGGTTCCTTTAAGGGACGTCATCCAAGACAGGCAAAAGAGCAGAATTCTTTGGGGCATGCCCCGCAAAAGGCCCTTTTAAGGGCTGGTAAGGTAAAAGAGCTTTACAATTTTTATTTAAAATAGGGTAGGGCATTTTTTTATTTTGGGGGGCTTTGTTATTTTTTAGGGGGCTTAGAGTAGGTGAAATTAGTTTAAAATTCTTGTAATCTTTTTTTATTTTTTGTAATTTAGTGTTTGTTTGTTTTTGTAATTTAGTTTAGTTGATATAATTGTAGATAATTGTAGATAGTTTATTTAATTTATTTATTGATAGTGTAGTGTTAGCTTTAATTGTAACTTAGGTTAGGATTTATTTTACAGGTAATTTTGTAATTATTTTAACTAGGTAACTATTAAATAGTTCTTAACTATTTAATAGCTATTGTACCTGGTTAAAATAAATACAAAGTTGCCTGTAAAATAAATATTAATCCTAAAATAGCTACAATATAATTATTATTTATATTGTAGCTATATTAGGGTTTATTTTACAGGTAAGTATTTATTTTTAAATAGGAATAATTTATTTAATAAGATTTATTTTATTTCGTTAGATTTAAATTAAATTTAACTTAGGGGGGTGTTAGGGTTAGGGTTAGACTTAGCTTTAGGGGTTAATACATTTATTAGAGTAGCGGCGAGGTCCGGTCGGCAGATTAGGGGTTAATACTTTAAGTTAGGTGTTGGCGATGTTAGGGAGTGCAGATTAGGGGTTAATACTATTTATTATAGGGTTTTTGAGGCGGGAGTGAGGCGGATTAGGGGTTAATAACTTTATTATAGTAGCGGTGAGGTCCGGTCGGCAGATTAGGGGTTAATAATTGTAGGTAGGTGGTGGCTACGTTGGGGGCGGCAGATTAGGGGTTAATAAATATAATATAGGGGTCGGCGGTGTTAGGGGCAGCAGATTAGGGGTACATAGGGATAATGTAGGTTGCGGCGGTGTACGGAGCGGCAGATTAGGGGTTCAAAATAATATGCAGGGGTCAGCGATATCGGGGTCGGCAGATTAGGGGTTAATAAGTGTAAGGTTAGGGGTGTTTAGACTCGGGGTACATGTTAGGGTGTTAGGTGCAGACTTAGGAAGTGTTTTCCCATAGGAAACAATGGGGCTGCGTTAGGAGCTGAACGCTGCTTTTTTGCAGGTTTTAGGTTTTTTTTAGCCCAAACTGCCCCATTGTTTCCTATGGGGGAATCGTGCAGGAGCACGTTTTTGAAGCTGGCCACGTCCGTAAGCACCACTGGTATTTAGAGTTGCAGTGGCGGTAAATTATGCTCTACGCTCCCTTTTTGGAGCCTAACGCAGCCCTTCTGTGAACTCTAAATACCAGCGGTATTTAAAAGGTGCGGGGGAAAAATACACGCATAGCTAACGCACCCCTTTGGCCGCAGAACTCTAAATCTAGCCTCTAATTAGATAATAGGAGTAATTTAGAAAGTTGTTAAAATTGCAGCATTAATGTTAATCATGAAAGTTTAATTTTGAGATTACTCTCCCTTTAATACAGAATACTGTGAACTCATTACTCACTTTACATCTTACATGTTTTGTGCTGACATTTATCATCAAAAATCATCTTTTTATTTATTGCAATACTAATTGTATTTATTGCAATTATAATGTGACCCCACATAGAAGCCTATTCACGTTAGGTAAATATTCGCTAAATTAAAGTGACAGTCTAGTCAAAATTAAACGTATTATTATTAAACTCATTATTCAGATAGGACATGTAATTTTACAACTTTCCAATTTACATTTATCATCAAATGTGCTTTGTTCTCTTGGTATTCTTAGTTGAAAGCTAAACATATGTAGGCTCATATGCTAATTTCTAAGCCCTTGAAGCCTGCCTCTTATCACACTCTTAGTTCATGTGAGCCATTTAGATAACATTGTGCTGACACTCAGGGAGTGATTTAACCCTTTCATGATTGGGCTAAAAAGTCTACATCTGAACAGCGTTCTGATGTAGAAAAATTGAAATCACGCGATTGTGCAAAAGATTGCGAGATTTCAATTATGGGATTGGGTCTGGGGGCGTCCCTAAGACGCTAGGAACGCCCTCCAAACAGCAATCAAATCCTGCAAGCCTAGTAGGCCTCAGGACAGCCATTTGCGATGACGTTGTATTCCATCATAATGGCTTTAAAGACCAGTGCCGTTGTGACGGAATACAACGGCATAACGGCATTAAAAGGTTAAGAGGTGGCACAACACAGCACTAATTGGCTAAAATGCAAGTGAATAGATAATAAATAGTTATGTGGTCAGGGGGCTGTCAGAAGAGGCTTAGATACAAGGTAATTACAGAGGTAAAAAGTGCAATAATATAACAGTGCTGGTTATGCAAAACTGGGGAATTGGTAATAAAGGGATTATCTATCTTTTAAAACAATAACAATTCTGGTGTAGACTGTCCCTTTAACTGAATACGGAACCCAAACTTTTTCTTTCATGATTTAAATAGAGCAGCAATTTTAAGAAGCTTTCTAATTTACTCCTATTAAAAATTTTTCTTCATTATCTTGGTATCTTTATTTGAAAAAGCAGGAATGTAAGCATAGGAAGTGGCACATTTTTGGTTCAGAAACCCTGGATAGCGCTTGCTGATTGGTGGCTACATTTAGTCACCAATCAGCACAGCAAGTGCTACCCAGGTGCTGAACGGCTCATAAGATTACATTCCTGCTTTTTCAAAAAAGATACAAAGAGAACAAAGAAATGTTTAGAATAGGAGTAAATTGGAAAGTTGCTTAAAATTGCTGCTCTATTTGAATCATGAAAGAAAGGAAACTTGGGTTTAATATCCAGTTGATTTAGCGAAATTTGACCTAACGTGAATAGGCTTCTTTGTGGTACACTGTATTCCTGTATAAACTGTCAGATGAAATATCCCATAGATCAGAATGTTTTAACACAATGCATCCAGCAGGTGTCTCTGTTGAGCAGTCTGCGGTGTCTGATCTGTACATTATATTGTAATAATGATAGAAATACAAAGCCAGCCCAGCAGGGGCCGCACACAGCACAGGAGCCAGCCCAGCAGGGGCCGCACACAGCACAGGAGCCAGCCCGAGGAGCCCAAACTTATAAAGTACTGACCTGTGCAGAAAAAGGCCAATATCACACAATATAATAATAATAATGCTTTACTATATGATGTAATATTTATTTATGCCAAGTACAAAACAGCGTGTTTATATACAATAGGTACTAGTGCAGCTGTATATAATATGTGCTATTGCAGCTCCTATATGAGCACAGCCATATGTTCCAGCACACGGTTCCATATAGCGTTGTGCTTATCGGTTGGGCGGTCAGAAACTCTGCTAAAAGCGCGGGCCATGCGGGGGACCCTGCGCCTCGTTCGGTCGCCCAGATACTGGTGCCACGGAGCCTCCTCCCATACCTGAGCAGGGAGCGCCGTGAGGTGGAGCAAGCTGAGCTCACCGCCCCGAGTCTGCCCGAGCTAAAGGTCGCCTGGGAGCTGGGTAAGCAGCGCTAGTGTCCGGGCAGAGAGCGGACAGAAGGGCACCGGTGTAGCACAGCGCACACTAACCGGACATACAACCAGGAGCAGAGCGGATCTGACCCCCTTGTACATGGCCCCCGGGCTGCACCTGTGAGTGGACGCGCTTCTCTGGATCACTTTGCCGGCGGAAGCAGAAGAGAATGTCGGTGTATGAGCTGTATACCCGGGTGAGTTATAACCTCAGTACTGCAACTTCCCCTCACTGGGCACCTGAGCTGTGCTGCCGGTGTCATTTACTGCAGATATGGGGGTTACTGTACTTTGGGGGTAATGATGATGACTACAGTGATGTACATAATGGCTCAGCTGCTTTATTGCAGTGCTATAGATATCAGGGTTACTGGTTACATTGCCAGTGGTTCTGGGATTGGGGGTTATTGTGACAAACAGAGTGTACTGATAACTATTGTAATATATGGGTGTTTGTGGGGTAGTTGTCACTATTGCAATATATAGCTGTTTAGTGGGTTAAGTGAACAGTATTGCAATCTATAGGTGTTTTATGGGGCAGTATTCAATCTATAGGTGTTTTATAGGGTGTAAGTGGTCAGTATTGCAATCTATAGGTGATTGGGGTTAGGGGTCAATATTGTAATCAATGGGTGTTTGGGGTTGCATATCACTATTGCAGTCTATAGGTGTTTGGGGTTTCATATCACTAATGCAATCTATAAGTGTTTGGGGTTACTGATGACTATTGCAATCTATAGGTGTTTGGGGTGCATATCACTATTGTAGTTTATGTGTCTGGGGTTATTGGTGACTAATGCAATCTATTGTTGTTTGGGGGGGTGCATATCACTATTGAAGTCTAAATGTTTGGGGTTACTGATGACTAATGCAATCTATAGGTGCTAGGGGTTGCTGGTGACTGTTGCAACTAATAGGTGTTTGGGGCTACAGATCACTATTATAAACCTATAAGTGTTTGGCGTTACTGATGACTACTGTAATCTATAGGTTTTTGGGATACTGATTTATATTGCATCCTATAGGTGTTTGTGGTTACATATCACAATTGCAGTATAGGTGTTTGGGGTTACAAATCACTAATGCAATCTATAAGTGTTTGGGGTTATTGATGACTTATGCAATCTATTGGTGGTTGGTGGTGCATATCACTATTGCAGTCTATAAGTGTTTGGGGTTACTGATGACTATTATAATCTATAGGTGTTTGGGGTACTGATTTATATTGCAACCTTTAGGTATTTGTGGTTACATATCACTATTGCAGTCTATAAATGTTTGGGGTTACTGATGGCTATTGTAATATATAGGTGTTTGGGGCACTGATTTATATTGCAATCTATAGTTGTTTGGGGTTACAGGCAACTTGCAATGTAGGTGGTTTGGGGGTTACTAGTCAGTTGTATTCCTGTATTATTTGAGTTTACTGGTAACTATTACTTTATTGTAATGCTGGTTATAACAGGTGAAATGCTGAATTGTTTGTGATAACTGGTCACAGTTAAATTACTGCAGGTTTGGGGTAATATTGTGCTTTTCTGTATGTTTGGGTACTGCAGGTATCAGTTGAATTTGTGCAGATGCACAGTAGTAAGTCACAGTCATATTTGTGCATGTTCTTGCATTTTTCTTTTGCACTCCAGACCCTATATCTCTTCCCCATTGATAGCTACCATTTTACCTAGTTCTCTGTTTGATTTCTGCCTACACTGTATTATTTTCCTGCTGGGGGCTGCTTTGACATTTGGTTTTTCTTCTCTTTCAGAGTGGAAATTAAACTGGAATTAATTCCATGACTTTGGCATTCAGCTAGGTGTAAAACCCTAGTATGATATTGGGCAGCAGATTTTTTTCTGTTTGCATAAATTAAATGAGTAATTCCTGTTTTACCGACTTGCACAATCCTTGCAATAACCAATCAGTATTTATTGAAATAAACTTTCTAATATATTTGATTTAGTGTTTGAGTTCTGAAAATCTAATTTTTCTGCTTCACAACGTGTTTTAAATAGCATCCCATTACTGGTTATCTTTGCACAACAAAAGCTGTGTTATCTGCTGTCTGACAACATCTTACTAAATAGTTCTGTTCTGGTGCTACAATACTGCTAGCTCCCAAGTGGCCCATTACCTATGTGTTTAACTCCTCTTTTTTTCAAGGTGTTTAACCATCGCTAAGGTTAATACTGTGTGTGGAGGGGTATGATGAGGAATTCTTTTATACTCGTCTTTGTTGCAGCATCCACAATTAATCAGTAGTGTTAATTGTCATACATTTGCAAGGAATGACTTATTTGTACGTATGCTGTGCTCTGCCCAAGTAAATAAACAGTAAACCTTTTTGTTTGTTTTTTACTTTGCAATCGCCCCTTAAAGGGACATTCAAGTCAAAATTCAACTTTGATGATTAAGATGAAGCATGCAATTTTAAACAACTTTCCAATTTACTTCCATGAACAAAATGTGCGCAATATGTTCACACTTTTTGAGTCACCAGCTCCTAATGAGCATGTGCAAGAATTCACCGAATATACGTATATGCATTTGTGATTGGCTGATGGCTGTCACATGATGCAGTGGGAGTCGAAATAAACATATCTTTGAAATTTGTCAGAAAAAAAATCTACTACTCAGTTGAAGTAAAGACTAAGTCTTATTGCATTGTCTTTTTATCATGTATTTATTGATTATGCAAATCTATTGTATTTACTGGTATTTTAAGATGAACATTAAAGGGCCATAATAATGGGAAAAATTACATGGAGTCGCAGAGCACTGCTGGTGTGTGGTTAAATTTGCCTGAACCTATAACAATGTACCCATTGATTGGTTAGCTTTGAGTACAAACCTATATACAGCCATTTCTAATTGGCGCTAACAAATGAGACCATGAACATAGATTCCACCTAGGATGGATTCTTATATAGCTGAACACAATATTACAGATTGTAGAGGCATATGGAAAATATGGAAAAAAGAACAAACTCAGTCCAGAACAGGCCACTGCACGCCAACCTAGGTCACCACAAAGACATAACGATATCCAAGAGAATCCAAAGTAGGAAGGCAGCAAAAAGTGGTATTCAAAGGTTTATTAAGCACTCAAAACAGCAAAGTTTCGGGAGCAAACCTCCCTTAATCATGCTCCCGAAACGTTGCTGTTTTAAATGCTTAATAAACCTTTGAATACCACTTTTTGCTGCCTTCCTACTTTGGATTCATATGGAAAATATGTGACTGTACATGTTTGAGAAGCTTATCACAATTTTCTAAAAATATGTGCAGTTGAGATATGAAGAGCTGTTTCAATATATTGACCTGAAAGTGCCATAATAATAAATCATTTACTTTTTTTTTTAACATAAGAAACAGAGTGCTAAGTATTTTGCTTCTTCAGATCTTTTAATTAAAGGAACCATAAACACATTGCAATTACAAGACATTTTCAATGTGTTGCTGAAGAATAACATACCATCCAAATCTAAACATTCTTAAAACAAATACAAATATTTTTTACTGCAATTGTTTTTTTTTTTCAGTAGCCAAACTCCATCCTTATTTGAAGGAGCAAATCTGTGCTCGAGTCTGTAGACAGCAAGGCACTTAGCCACTGTCATTAGGTTAGTGTACAATGCATTGTTTTGCAGTTGGCATCAGTTAAAGCTAATTATGGACATATGTGTAGCGGGTTTAGCCTCAAAGTCTGCAGGATACATTTCAAATTCTGGGAATTGCAAAATCACACTTTTCAGAGCAAAGTTACATGAAAAAGGGTCAAAAGAAACAATTAAAGTATATTGAAAAGTTGTTTTACTAAACCTGTCGTACAAAATCTCCAGGTGTTTACCGTCCCTTCAGTTTTGGCTAATAAATGTTTTTGATGAGCACTGCTTTACGTGATTTGTCCCGATGTAGTGCGCCTCTGATTCACGTTATTTTCATTGCTTAAAAAGACCAATAAATACAGAGATTTGCATGATAACAAGACAGTGCAATAGCACTCAGTCTGAAATTCATTAGATTTGTTTTGTGACATATTTCAGCTATTTCCAACCCCCTGCATCATGTGACAGCCATCAGTCAATCACAAAATGCATACACCTATATTCAGTGAATTCTCGATAGGAGCTGGTGACTCAAAGTGTAAATATAAAAAGACTGCACATTTTGTTAATGGAAGTAAATTGGAAAGTTATTTAAATTGCTGCTCTGATTCACAAAAGTTTTTAATTTTGACTTAAAGGAACACTGAACCCAAATTTTTTTCGTTAATGATTCAGATAGAGCATGCAATTTTAAGCAACTTTCTAATTTACTCCTATTATCAAATTTTCTTCGTTCTCTTGCTATCTTTATTTGAAATGCAAGAATGTAAGTTTAGATGCCGGCCCATTTTTGGTGAACAACCTGGGTTGTTCTTGCTGATTGGTGGATAAATTCATCCACCATTGAACAAGTGCTTTTCATGGTTCTGAACCAGACAAATAGCTTAGATGCCTTCTATTTCAAATAAGGATAGCAAGAGAACGAAGAAAAATTGATAATAGGAGTAAATTAGAAAGTTGCTTAAAATTGCATGCTTCATCTAAATCACGAAAGAAAAAATTTGGGTTCAGTGTCCTTTTAACAAAATAAATTGCTAGTTTCTAAAGGTATATCGGTTCATAGCTACATTGTAATCTACCACAGAATTAAAATTATACAGCATCAATAAAATTACTGAAAGATTTTCCATATGCTGTTCATCCCTGAATTATCGTTCTGTGCAGTATTTCATTGCACTTGTGGGGTATTGCATAATGTAAATGGCTGTAAAATAAAATGTTTCTGACTGCTGTTACAAAGATTTTTTTATTTAAATATAGTGACTTCAGTTTGAACGTGGTCAGTTTATTCTTTTAACTTTGAATACAAGTACAGTTTTATCTTGTCCAACTCACTTCTGTAAACCGGATTATCTGCCTACTGTATATAAACTAAGTATATTTCCACAATTCATTTCTGAAAGTACTAATCACAAAAAGAGGGGTAGATACATGAGCCCCCATTTATTAATTGCACACAGTTATTATTGCATAAGCTCGGGCGCAACCAATTGCGAGACACCAACAGCTCCTACTGACCATGTACAAGGATTCATAGAATATACAAATATGTATTTTATGATTGGCTGATGGTTGTCACATGATGCAGTGGGAAGGAAAATGACGCTAACTGAAATTTGTCAGAAAAAAATATACTACTTATGTGAAATTCAAACTTTGCATTGTCTTTTTATTTTGAATTTATTGTTTCTACTGTGCTTAGTCGGCCTTTAACCCTTGAGGTGGCGGAGAGGTTAAGAAGCAGTGTTCTCAAGACTGCTTTATTGTACCAGCTGCATAGAATTAAATGTATCATAAATTGCACCTTTAGGTTTCTTCTAGCAATTGTAAATTACAGTTTCAGTACCCAGGTACTGGCATTTGGGTATACATATAGAGATGGCATAGGCAACGCTGTGTTGCTGTTGTAATCGATACTGATTGTCTTTAAAAAGGCTACTTGCATAGCCGAAACGTCGACTTACACATTGTTATATGATGAATATATGAAATAAAGATATTTTTTTTTTCTACTGTACAGTCCTGTGAGTGCCCTTTCTTGGAGGTTCTTATACATATGATTTAAGGAGTCACCCAGGCACTGGATAAGCTACGGCTAAAGGAGTGAGTGCATGGAAAGTGCTTGTGTGTGTATATATATATATATATATATATATATATATATATATATATATATATATATATGTGTATGTATATATATATATATATATATATATATATATATATATATATATATATATATATATATATAATATATTACAATCTATGGGTATGTGTGTGTGTAGCAAGACAAGATCAGAAGATCTGCTCTTCCGTAGACTCAGTCCCTTTGAATTGGCATGTTCTTGAGAATAAAGGGTTTCCTGGTTCCTGTCTACCAATAACTTATATTTCTGTACTAGCATATTAATACTATCATCTCTAGGGGGTTTCATAACTAGCCTAGGGGCATTATGTCTCCAGGCAATTATTGGATTAAACATAGCTGTTTTTCATGATTTCAGCCTACTTAGTTAATTACAGTAATTGATGTTTTAACACTCTAGGTCAGTGATTTTTAACCTTTTTTTTTTTTTTTTTTTTTGCCGTGGCACACTTTTTTACATTAAAAAATCACACATTGTAGCCTAATACAGCAGCATATATATATACACATACACACAAACACACACATACTGTATGTATTGTGCTGTTATGCTATGCCTCCTACAAACTACCCCTGCACTGGGAGTAAAAAACAAGCAAAGTTTAAAAAATATGTCACACTGTTGTCAGTCTGCCGTGGCACACCTGAGGATCTCTCACGGCACACTACTGTGCCACGGCACACTGGTTGAAAAACACTGCACTAGGTGACAGAATGTGCACTTCTACACACCGGGATACAACCCTCTCTGGCAGCCAGAGTGTTAAACAGTGCTAGAGATTAGGCATGCAAATTAGCTGTGACAGAACAGGTGAGACAGTGACGGGCAGGTGCAGGCTCTGAATGAGGAAGTAACTAAACAGTTTCGACTCTGATTTGTTAGGGACTGTCTAACAATTTCTGTACAGTTAAAGGAATGTGAAAATACTTAACATTTAATGTCATAGTGAGACAACTGCCGTACCATTAATCATACGAACTGCATGCAGCAAAGCATGGTTAATATTTTTCTTTAAATAGTTACGTTATGATTTGTTATAAAATCTACGTTTAAAGAAAACTCAGAGCTTGTTTGATGTTCCCTCCTAAGGAGATTGGCCTGATGTATTGTTGGGTCTAAGCTGCTTGGGTAACTAACTTATTACCTAGAAACTGAAAACTAAACACTCTAGCCATAGACATTTGTTACTGTTTGGGAACTGCTCCTGTTTTAGTTTATGTACTGAGTATGCAGCGTTGTGTGCTTGATTTTAATGCAAATGCAGTTGCTGTCTCTACATTATATAAACACAGTCCAAATAATGCATTCAGATGCATAATGAAAAGCTATAGAGTGCTTCTCCGTTGTTTGTTTATGAGTCTGACTGTCAAGGGGGGTTGTAGAAATGAAGGATAACTGGTTGAGAAAGAAAGAGCCACGTGAGGTTGGAATAAAAGGGATATACTGTAAATCAGTCTGTTTCGTTGTAATAAAAAACACTAAGCAGGGCATATTCTGTGCATATTCTTCTTTATAGTAGTGTCTATTACATGAAGTTATATGAAAATTGGTGTATACGGTTCCTTTAATCATTGCAATATGTATCATTTGTGCAGTGCCCATTACTTCCTGTGGTAGCCCTACAAGGGGCTGGGGAAGACATATCTAGATTGGATGTCATAAATCTTCTAGAGTAACTTGAGCTGCTGGCTTAGTGCCTGATGATATTAACCTCTCCGCTCAGACGAGATGATATAAAATGATCCTCCAGCCCTTGTGAGATCCCTAGTGAAATTCTAAAAAGGCAGATTTAGTTCTACTTCTCCAAGGGAAAAGAGAAGTTAACAATATAACACCTGGGAGTGATATAAAGTCTGTTTGCAGCCGATACAAATTAAACTAAAATGTCACTACAATTTTAACTTTACTTTCTCTCTAGTTTAGTATTTATTACTTTTTTGTCAGTTAACCCTTTCGTGACAGGGTTAAAGTGTCTACATCGGAACACCTGTTCCGATGTAGACAAATTGAAACTACGCGATCGTGCATACGATCGCGAGATTTCAATTATTGGATCGCATCTGGGGGGCGTCCCTACAACCCTAGGAACGCCCTCCAGACCGCGATCAAGTCCTTGAAGCGCAGAAGGCTTCAGGACAGCCGTTTGATATGACGTTCTATTCCGTCATAACGGCTTTAAAGCCCAGTGTAAATATGACGGAATAGAACGGCATAACGGCGTTAAAAGGTTAAATAAGTGTATTGTGAATTTTGCTCAAACATAACCTGCATACAGCTGGCAAGATAATTTAGTGAGACTAGCTTGTGTTAAATGCTTACAGCATTTCATAAGAACTGTGAAAGCGCTTTAGACATACCATGGGAACTCCCCTGTCCCTTCCACTTTCTGAAGCTGTTTGCAACCGAGCAAATGCAAAGTGCAATGAAATTTGTAAAAGATGCACAGAAATATACAAAGTATGATCCTAATTTGTTAAAGTAACACAGAAACTTTCAAAATATAATCAGAATTTGTAAAACCACTGCTTAATCTAAAGGTATTAAAATAGAAAAAAGAAAGTTCAAAGCTTAAAGTGAATGTAAATTTTGATGATAATGTGCCCGGTTTTTAAAAATTTGATTAAAAACAGGGGCACTTTAATTCATCAAAATTTAAATTTCACTCGTGTTGTGAAAATACTTACCTTTTTAATCTTGACAGCCGCTCCAGCTTCCGCCGGTCGTTGCAAGCCTCTTCTTATGTCAGAAATGACGGATCGTTCATCCTCCAATCACGGCTTCCCCCCCCCCCCCGGGGGAATTAGTGTCTGATTCAAAGCCATGATTGGAGGAAGCTGGATTCCTCATTTTAGACCCAGGAAGAGGCTTTGCGACGGGCAGAAGAAGCGATGCAGCGGCTGTCAAGATTAAAAGGTAAGTGTTTTCACAACACGAGTGAAATGTAAATTTTGATGAATTAAAGTGTCCCTGTTTTTATTAACATTTTTAAAAACCGGGCACTTTATCATCAAAAGTTACATTCACTTTAAATGTAATAATACTGAAAGGATCCAATCTGAAGTGTAAAATAAAATACAGTGTGTGTGTAACAAAACTATATTACACTGGGCTTGTCTCTCCTTCACATACAGCAATGCAGAGAACACCCCTTATAGCAGTGATTTTTAACCTTTTTTTTTTTTGCCGTGGCACACTTTTTTACATTAAAAAATCCTGTGGCACACCACATTGTAGCCTAATACAGCATATATATATATATACACACAAACACACACATACTGTATGTATTGTGCTGTTATGCAATGCCTCCTACAAACTACCCCTGCACTGGGAGTAAAAAACAAGCAAAGTTTAAAAAATGTCACACTGTTGTCAGTCTGCCGTGGCACACCTGAGGATCTCTCATGGCACAATAGTGTGCCACGGCACACTGGTTGAAAAACACTGCCTTATAGAATTATAGCAGAATTTGCCTGTCTAGAATCTTGTGAGAGATCTTGCAGTGCTGGAGGGATCCGTCCTTTTAATTTTAGCATTCAGCGAGTTCAGCCTCTGTGCAGTCTACACTACAGTTCCTCTCCAAGCAGGAGAATCTTTTATCATCACGCCCTTTAGGGCTCAATTTATCAATTAAGGGCGTACATATTTCCCCCTGTCCGTCCGAGCTCACTCCTGTCAGGCGGCAATCTACTGCCAGAATGTAATACCGCACATGAGCACTATTTAGCGCTCCTGTGCAACCCTGCCCGCGCACAGCCAATTACGCACGGGCAGGAGCTCTCAATCGCCCCATTTGGACGAGGCCGGGGAGATGGAAATTCTCTACCTCTTAGGTGGAGAAGAGGGTAGGGAAGCATGGTCTAGTGATAACCTACAGTCTAAAGTAGCTGATGGGCTTGATAAATCAAGCCTTATTGTTTAGTTAATGCAAGAGAAACACCATGTTCAGAATAGAATACAATTCCACTTATGTTACCAACATGTCAGCTCTCTAATCTTCCTGAGGGCAGGGGCTGCAGTGCTTATTTTGCAAGAAATTAAATAGTTTGCTGTTTTTTATGCAATCTGTTTTTTTTTTTTTGTTTACTTTGATTGAAGCAGATTTTTTACTAAACAGCACTTTTTTCACACCCCTTTAAAGGATTCCAAAACTTAAGTTTTTTGTCCATAACCTGACCATCTATTTCAAATCACTAACGTGTATATTTCATAACTTACCTACTTTTTTTTTTTTAATTATTTATATATTCAGCACTGAAAAAAGCAACAAATGATATGTACAACAGAATTTTGCAAAATATAATAACAAAAATTGTTACCAAAGACAGCACTGCATTTTCTTCTATGTCTATTAGCATAATTACTCCAGATAGTACTAATTCTCCTTATCTCCTCATCTAACTTATTATAACTAGTTTCCCCTTATATAGCAATTCAACAGATAACAGTATAGTTTGGATAACATATTGGTTTGATCAAGGTTCTCCAAGAGTCTCTAGTGTTTTGTAGTCCTTTGCAATCAGCAAGTCATTGCAGCTCCATTATGGGTGAGTCTCTCGTTCATTATTAGGTTTCATATATCAATATATTAAGTTTCCCCCCGCCCAGGGCGCTCCCCCAAGGTTCTGTTTCTGTCTCTCATCTTAGTCTCTCCATTGGTTTATTCCCTTGTTAATTGGGTAGTTTAAAAGATGTTCCATTTGCCTCTTAACTGGGCTTCGAGAACAAATTCTGAGTTTTTAAGTGGGTGCAGGATTTGTCTCTGATGTGCTAAGTCTAAGCTGCGAATTAAGGGTTCCCATTTATTGAGAAAATGTTTAGTTCGTTTTATGATGTCACCCTGTGTATCCACTTGTTCACGAATAATTTGCTGTTGTAATTCTAGTTTGAGCTGTGTGAGTGTTGGTGAGTCAGGCTCTAGCCACTTCTTGAAGATGAGCTTTCTGGCAAACAGTATGACGTTATGAATAAACGCCATATGTTTGTTTGTGTCCGACTGTGTGTGGAGGAATACTACTGCGTGAATGTTCAGGTCTATGGTCCCTCCCGTAACTCTCATTGACCATTTGTGCGCCATGTTCCAGAATCTTGTGAGTTTTGGGCACTGCCATATCATATGGATTATGTTGGGGTTTGGGTGTGCGCATTTTGGACAAAGTCCCGAAGTCTCAGGACTCCATTTGTGAAACATCTTTGGTGTTATGTATGCATTATGTAATAGCTTTGTATGCGACTCCCGTATGTCATTTGATAGTGATGCCTTCCTCACCTTTGAGACGCTTTGTTCAATTATTTGGTCTGTAACTGGGTGTTCAGTCCAAGTGCTCCATTTATGTTGGATTTGGTCTCTAGTAGCCTTATTAGTCACCGTTTGGAGTGCTTTGTAAGTATGTGAGATTGAGGTCAGTCCTCCTCTTGTCAGAGTCAGTAGCTTGTATATTTCGCAGTTGGTGTCCGGCATGTCTCCCATCCCCAAGATGCTTTGTACATAATGTCTTGTCTGTAGGAATGCAAAGTGATGTTTGTGAGGTAAATTGAATTCTAATTGTAATTCGGCAAACGATTTGACTGATTTCTGGTCTGGCGTCAGGACCTGTCTAATAGTAGAGAGTCCCCGTGTTTCCCATTGTCTAAAAGGCAATGTGGTGAAACCTGCCTGAAAGTCTGGGTTACCTCGTAAGGGTAGGTATACGGTATTCTTGCATGTTATTTTAAAGGTCCTGCAGATTTTCCACCATGCTCTTACAGGATGGAGGAGAATAGTATTGTGTCCCACTATTCCCTCTAGTTGTGTGCGAGTCATATGTGGGAGCATTTTTAATGACCACGGAGCAATAAGCTCCGTCTCTAGTTCACTGTTGGTGAAGACATTTCTGTCCAAAAACCAATCCATTACATACTTAGCCAAGGCTGCCCAGTTATAATACTCTATATTTGGGAGTGCTAGTCCCCCCATCTCTGGTGTACATGTCATTTTTTTTATGTCCTATTCTATGTCGTTTCCCTTTCCATACAAAGTGTAGTATGTCCCTATTTAATGTCTGGAGGTCTTGTTTGTGGATGAGTTCGGGTAGCATTTGAAGTGTGTATAGCAGTTTGGGGAATAGAATCATCTTAATTAGTCCCACTCTTCCCGACAGTGTCAGTGGTAGTGGTGTCCAGTTTAGGAGTGAGTGTCTTAGTTCTTTAAATAGTGGTCGGAAGTTAAGTCCATACCACTGTCTGGGGTCTCTAGAGAGATTAATACCTAGGTATTTAAACGAGTTAGTGACAATCTTAAAGTTATCTTGCAATGGGTCTGATGGCGACTCATTCCGTAGCCACAACAGCTCTGATTTGTCTTTATTCATACAGTATCCTGAAATTTGACCGAACTCGGCTATGATGCGCATTAAAATAGGGATGTTCTGCCTAGGCTCTCTTGTGTATAGAATCATGTCATCTGCGAAAAGGGATATATGGAGGGTTTCTTTGCCTATAGTTAGTCCTTCCGTGTTTTTCCTAATTTTGGTTGCTAATGATTCAAGCGCCAGGTCAAAGAGGAGCGGCGAGAGTGGACACCCCTGTCTCGTGCCTCTCATTAGCGGGAAGGATTTTGATGGTTCGCCGTTAACTAGAATTGCTGCACGGGGCTCATTATACACTGCTTAAGTGGCTGTCATAAAGTCGCCCTGAATTCCAAATTTCCTAAGAGTTGTGAAGAGGTGGTCCCATAGTATCTTGTCGAACGCTTTCTCAGCGTCTACCAGTAGTATACAAGCGTCTCCTTCCCTCCGGTCTCCCTCTTGATTGTCTTCCCCCCAGTAGTGTGACAGGACTAATTGTAATTTTCTCATGTTTTTAACTGAGGATCTACCCCTAACAAATCCCGTCTGGTCCTCGTGTAGCAGGTCCGGTAGTATCTCTGTCAGTCTATTGGCTAGAATTTTGGTAAACAGTTTGTAGTCTGAATTGAGTAGTGAGATTGGTCTATATGAGGATGTCAGCAGTGGGTCTCTGTCTGGTTTGGGGATGACTGTTACATTCGCCTCTGTAAATCTATTTGATAGGTCAGCCCTTCCTTTCATTATAACATTAAAGTGAGTGTCTCCGCTACCTCTTCCCTGATCATTTTATAAAACTCCCCTGGTAGGCCATCCGGCCCGGGTGTTTTCTCTAGGGGCAGTGCGTTAATAGCTCCAATAGTCTCCAGGGGGGTCACTGGCTTATTTAAGGTCTGTAGCTGCGCGTCATTTATTTGCGGGAGAACTAGGTCCTTCCAAAAGTTTTGTTTCAAATTTTCATCTATCACTTGTGGGCTATACAATTTAGAATAGTAGTCTACAAATGTTTTATGTATATCCTCTTTCTTTGTTAATATTGTTCCTTGTCCCTGTATGGCTGTTATGGTATTAGTTTTCCTGGTTAGTTTGGTGATCTTTGCTAATAATTTACCTGTGCGATTCCCATAGCGGTAGAATTTAGCCTGCGTCCTAGTTTGGGCTCTGCCTGCTGTCTGAATAAGATGAGTGTCTCAGAGGGTCTTGATGTCTCTGTATTTTAGTCTGTTTTGGTCTGTCGGGTGTCTAAGGTATTGATTTCTAGCGTTTAGGAGTTGGCGTAGAAGTAGGTCCCCTCTTTTTCTGCTAATTTTATTTATTCTAATTGCATAAGTTGTGATCTCCCCTCTTAGCACCGCTTTTGCCGTTTCCCAAAACAGTGAGATGTCTTTCTTCTGTTATGTGTGATCAGTCCACGGGTCATCATTACTTCTGGGATATTATCTGCTCCCCTACAGGAAGTGCAAGAGGATTCACCCAGCAGAGTTGCTATATAGCTCCTCCCCTCTACGTCACCTCCAGTCATTCTCTTGCACCCAAAGACTAGATAGGAGGTGTGAGAGGACTATGGTGATTATACTTAGTTTTTATAACTTCAATCAAAAGTTTGTTATTTTACAATAGCACCGGAGCGTGTTATTACTTCTCTGGCAGAGTTTGAAGAAGAATCTACCAGAGTTTTTCTTATGATTTTAACCGGAGTAGTTAAGATCATATTGCTGTTTCTCGGCCATCTGAGGGAGGTAAAAGCTTCAGATCAGGGGACAGCGGGCAGTTGAATCTGCATTGAGGTATGTAGCAGTTTTTATTTTCTGAATGGAATTGATGAGAAAATCCTGCCATACCGTTATAATGACATGTATGTATACTCTACACTTCAGTATTCTGGGGATGGTATTTCACCGGAATTACTCTGTAAAAGTACATTAAACCTTTTAATAGGTATTTAATTCATGTTAAACGTTTTTGCTGGAATGTAGAATCGTTTGCATTTCTGAGGTACTGAGTGAATAAATATTTGGGCATTATTTTTCCACTTGGCAGTTTGCTTGTTTTGATTATGACAGTTTCGTTTCTCTCTCACTGCTGTGTGTGAGGGGGAGGGGCCGTTTTTGGCGCTCTTTGCTACGCATCAAAAATTTCCAGTCAGTTACTCTTGTATTTTCTGCATGATCCGGTTCATCTCTAACAGAACTCAGGGGTCTTCAAACTTCTTTGAAGGGAGGTAGATTCTCTCAGCAGAGCTGTGAGACTTATGTAGTGACTGTGTTTTAAAACGTTGCTCTGTGATTTTTATGTTTAAAATTTAATTAGTGTTACTTTACTAATGGGAACAAACCTTTGCTAACAAGTTGTGTTGTTTTTAAAGAGTGATGCTATAACTGTTTTTTTTCAGTTCATTATTTCAACTGTCATTTCATCGTTTAGTGCTTCTTTGAGGCACAGTACGTTTTTTGTTAAATAAGATTGTAACCAAGTTGCATGTTTATTGCTAGTGTGTTAAACATGTCTGATTCAGAGGAAGATACCTGTGTCATTTGTTCCAATGCCAAGGTGGAGCCCAATAGAAATTTATGTACTAACTGTATTGATGCTACTTTAAATAAAAGCCAATCTGTACAAATTGAACAAATTTCACCAAACAGCGAGGGGAGAGTTATGCCGTCTAACTCGCCTCACGTGTCAGTACCTGCGTCTCCCGCCCGGGAGGTGCGTGATATTATGGCGCCTAGTACATCTGGGCAGCCATTAAAGATAACATTACAAGATATGGCTACTGTTATGACTGAAGTTTTGGCTAAGTTACCAGAACTAAGAGGCAAGCGTGATCACTCTGGGGTGAGAACAGAGTGCGCTGATAATTCTAGGGCCATGTCTGATACTGCGTCACAGCTTGCAGAGCATGAGGACGGAGAGCTTCATTCTGTAGGTGACGGTTCTGATCCAAGCAGATTGGATTCAGATATTTCAAATTTTAAATTTAAATTGGAAAACCTCCGTGTATTACTAGGGGAGGTCTTAGCGGCTCTTAACGATTGTAACACTGTTGCAATACCAGAGAAAATGTGTAGGTTGGATAAATACTTTGCGGTACCGGCGAGTACTGACGTTTTTCCTATACCTAAGAGATTAACTGAAATTGTTACTAAGGAGTGGGATAGACCCGGTGTGCCGTTCTCACCCCCTCCAATATTTAGAAAGATGTTTCCAATAGACGCCACCACACGGGACTTATGGCAAACGGTCCCTAAGGTGGAGGGAGCAGTTTCTACTTTAGCTAAGCGCACCACTATCCCGGTGGAGGATAGCTGTGCTTTTTCAGATCCTATGGATAAAAAATTAGAGGGTTACCTTAAGAAAATGTTTGTTCAACAAGGTTTTATATTGCAACCCCTTGCATGCATCGCGCCGATTACGGCTGCGGCAGCATTTTGGATTGAGTCTCTGGAAGAGAACCTTAGTTCCGCTACGCTGGACGACATTACGGACAGGCTTAGAGTCCTTAAACTAGCTAATTCATTCATTTCGGAGGCCGTAGTTCATTTAACCAAACTTACGGCTAAGAATTCAGGATTCGCCATTCAGGCACGTAGGGCGCTGTGGCTAAAATCCTGGTCGGCTGATGTAACTTCTAAGTCCAAATTACTTAATATACCTTTCAAGGGGCAAACTTTATTTGGGCCCGGTTTGAAAGAAATTATCGCTGACATTACAGGAGGTAAGGGCCACGCTCTACCTCAAGACAAAGCCAAAGCTAAGGCTAGACAGTCTAATTTTCGTCCCTTTCGGAATTTCAAAGCAGGTGCAGCATCAACTTCCACTGCACCAAAACAGGAAGGAGCTGTTGCTCGTTACAGACAAGGCTGGAAACCTAACCAGTCCTGGAATAAGGGCAAGCAGGCCAGAAAACCTGCTGCTGCCCCTAAGACAGCATGAACCGAGGGCCCCCGATCCGGGACCGGATCTAGTGGGGGGCAGACTCTCTCTCTTCGCCCAGGCTTGGGCAAGAGATGTCCAGGATCCCTGGGCGCTAGAGATCATATCTCAGGGATACCTTCTAGACTTCAAATTATCTCCCCCAAGAGGGAGATTTCATCTGTCAAGGTTGTCAACAAACCAAATAAAGAAAGACGCGTTTCTACGCTGTGTACAAGATCTATTATTAATGGGAGTGATCCATCCGGTTCCGCGGTCGGAACAAGGACAAGGGTTTTACTCAAACCTGTTTGTGGTTCCCAAAAAAGAGGGAACTTTCAGGCCAATCTTGGATTTAAAGATCCTAAACAAATTCCTAAGAGTTCCATCGTTCAAAATGGAAACTATTCGGACAATCTTACCCATGATCCAAAAGGGTCAATACATGACCACAGTGGATTTAAAGGATGCTTACCTTCACATACCGATTCACAAAGATCATTACCGGTATCTAAGGTTTGCCTTCTTAGACAGGCATTACCAGTTTGTAGCCCTTCCATTCGGATTGGCTACGGCTCCAAGAATCTTCACAAAGGTTCTGGGTGCCCTTCTAGCGGTTCTGAGACCGCGAGGAATTTCGGTAGCTCCGTACCTAGACGACATTCTGATTCAAGCTTCAAGCTTTCAAACTGCCAAGTCTCATACAGAGTTAGTTCTGGCATTTCTAAGGTCGCATGGATGGAAAGTGAACGAAAAGAAGAGTTCTCTCTTGCCTCTCACAAGAGTTCCATTCTTGGGGACTCTTATAGATTCTGTAGAAATGAAGATTTATCTGACAGAAGACAGATTAACAAAGCTTCTAAATGTATGCCGTGTCCTTCATTCCATTCAACTCCCGTCAGTAGCTCAATGCATGGAGGTGATCGGCTTAATGGTAGCAGCAATGGACATAGTACCCTTTGCACGCCTACATCTCAGACCGCTGCAATTGTGCATGCTGAGTCAGTGGAATGGGGATTACTCAGATTTGTCCCCCACTCTGAATCTGGATCAAGAGACCAGAAACTCTCTTCTATGGTGGCTTTCTCGGCCACATCTGTCCAGGGGGATGCCGTTCAGCAGGCCGGACTGGACAATCGTAACAACAGACGCCAGCCTTCTAGGTTGGGGCGCTGTCTGGAATTCTCTGAAGGCTCAGGGACAATGGAGTCAGGAGGAAAGTCTCCTGCCAATAAACATTCTGGAATTGAGAGCAGTTCTCAATGCCCTTCTAGCTTGGCCCCAGTTAAAGACTCGGGGGTTCATCAGGTTTCAGTCGGACAACATCACGACTGTAGCTTACATCAACCATCAGGGAGGGACAAGAAGCTCCCTAGCAATGATAGAAGTATCAAAGATAATTCGCTGGGCAGAGTCTCACTCTTGCCACCTGTCAGCAATCCACATCCCGGGAGTGGAGAACTGGGAGGCGGATTTCTTGAGTCGCCAGACTCTTCATCCGGGGGAGTGGGAACTTCATCCGGAGGTCTTTGCCCAAATACTTCGACGTTGGGGCAAACCAGAGATAGATCTCATGGCGTCTCGCCAGAACGCCAAACTTCCTCGCTACGGATCCAGATCCAGGGATCCGGGAGCGGTTCTGATAGATGCTTTGACAGCACCTTGGAACTTCAGGATGGCTTATGTGTTTCCACCCTTCCCGCTGCTTCCTCGATTGATTGCCAAAATCAAACAGGAGAGAGCATCAGTGATTCTAATAGCGCCTGCATGGCCGCGCAGGACTTGGTATGCAGATCTAGTGGACATGTCATCCTGTCCGCCTTGGTCTCTACCTCTAAGACAGGACCTTCTGATTCAGGGTCCATTCAAACATCAAAGTCTAACTTCTCTGAAGCTGACTGCTTGGAAATTGAACGCTTGATTTTATCAAAACGTGTTTTTTCTGAGTCGGTTATTGATACCCTGATACAGGCTAGGAAGCCTGTTACCAGAAAGATTTACCATAAAATATGGCGTAAATACCTATACTGGTGTGAATCCAAAGATTACTCCTGGAGTAAGGTTAGGATTCCTAGGATATTGTCTTTTCTACAAGAGGGTTTAGAAAAGGGTTTATCGGCTAGCTCATTAAAGGGACAGATCTCAGCTCTGTCCATCTTGTTACACAGGCGTCTGTCAGAAAATTCAGACATCCAGGCCTTTTGTCAGGCTTTAGCTAGGATCAAGCCTGTATTTAAGACTGTTGCTCCGCCATGGAGTTTAAACTTAGTTCTTAACGTTTTACAGGGTGTTCCGTTTGAACCCCTTCATTCCATTGATATAAAATTGTTATCTTGGAAAGTTCTATTTTTAATGGCTATTTCCTCGGCTCGAAGAGTCTCTGAGTTATCAGCCCTACATTGTGATTCTCCTTATCTGATCTTTCACTCAGACAAGGTAGTTCTGCGTACTAAACCTGGGTTCTTACCTAAGGTTGTTTCTAACAGGAATATCAATCAAGAGATTGTTGTTCCATCCTTGTGTCCAAATCCTTCTTCAAAGAAGGAACGTCTTCTACACAATCTGGATGTAGTTCGTGCCCTCAAGTTCTACTTGCAGGCAACTAAAGATTTTCGCCAAACTTCTTCCCTGTTTGTCGTTTATTCTGGACAGAGGAGAGGTCAAAAAGCTTCTGCTACCTCTCTCTCTTTTTGGCTTCGTAGCATAATACGTTTAGCCTATGAGACTGCTGGACAGCAGCCTCCTGAAAGAATTACAGCTCATTCCACTAGAGCTGTGGCTTCCACTTGGGCCTTTAAGAATGAGGCCTCTGTTGAACAGATTTGCAAGGCTGCAACTTGGTCTTCGCTTCATACTTTTTCCAAATTTTACAAATTTGACACTTTTGCTTCTTCGGAGGCTATTTTTGGGAGAAAGGTTCTTCAGGCAGTGGTTCCTTCTGTATAATGAGCCTGCCTATCCCTCCCGTCATCCGTGTACTTTTGCTTTGGTATTGGTATCCCAGAAGTAATGATGACCCGTGGACTGATCACACATAACAGAAGAAAACATAATTTATGCTTACCTGATAAATTCCTTTCTTCTGTTGTGTGATCAGTCCACGGCCCGCCCTGTTATTTAAGGCAGGTAAATATTTTTTAAATTATAATTCAGTCACCACTACACCCTTGGCTTCTCCTTTCTCGTTGGTCTTTGGTCGAATGACTGGAGGTGACGTAGAGGGGAGGAGCTATATAGCAACTCTGCTGGGTGAATCCTCTTGCACTTCCTGTAGGGGAGCAGATAATATCCCAGAAGTAATGATGACCCGTGGACTGATCACACAACAGAAGAAAGGAATTTATCAGGTAAGCATAAATTATGTTTTTATGGGTTGCTTGTTAAGCTCCTTGTAAGCTAGCCACTCTCCCACTAAGTGTTTTCGCAAATTAAGGTCGTGGTACAGGTATGTAGGGAATTTCCACCCACACATCTTTCTCTGAGGGGCATCAGTAGTTAGCTCTAGTGTTACTGGTGAGTGGTCCGAGATGCTTATGGGATCTATCTTAATGTCTCCTATCCTAGAACACAATTGACTTGTGACTAGAAAATAGTCTATGCGGGAGAGTGTGGTTTTGGATGGATGTGCACATGTGTAGTCACGCGCCTCAGGGTTTCTTTCCCTCCATATATCAAGGAGATCTAAACTATTTCTGAAGTTTTTAAGTATTAGTGTTTCTCTTCTAGATCCTGTCCATGGCTGTTTGGGATTTGTGTTACTAGTGGGGTTGCGGAATCTGTCCGCAGGTGTATGTGGCGCTATATTATAATCTCCACCCACTATAATGGGTAAGTCTGAAAATTGTATGAGTTTGCTTTGGAGGTGGATTATAAATTCTCTTTTCTGCGTCTGGGGGCCATATATACCACAGAGTATCAGGGTTAGTGTGTCAATCTTTAATTTTATAATCAGGTATCTACCCTCTACATCAGTGATCACCTGTGAGATGTCATAGTTTAGTCCCTTTCGGAACAGCATTGCAATCCCTCTCGCTCTTTTCTTTTCATAAGGCGTGAAGAGTACTTCTCCCACCCACCCCTGTTTAAGCTTTTGGTGTTCTATTTGAGAAAGGTGTGTTTCTTCCAGTATAGCTATATCAGTTTTTTTTGTGTTTAACTGTCTCAAAATCGCCTTTCTTTTGATAGGGGATGTTATCCCTCCCACATTCCAAGTGGTGATTTTCATTGTCCTACAATAAGTATTTTGTTGTGTGAGGGTGTCACAATTTGTCAAGGGTGTGAGGTGTGGAGTGCGATGCGTAGTTATTGCAGTATAGGGTGATGAGCCTTACTTACTGTTTTCTGCAATGTCCCAAATCTGTCTATTCTCCCCCTGAGGGAGCGCCCTGAGAACTGATGTGTTCTATCTATCACTAAGACAAACAAAAAGCAATCTGGTTAGTGAGTATTAACTTTTAAACTTTTAAGACCTCCTTTTGAACTTGTTTAAGAGAGATGAAAACAGGCGATAATTTTCAACAATATAACAGACAATAAGTAATAAGCAATAAACAATTTTTCACTTCCCTCTTCCCCTCCCCCCCCACTTGTAAAGGATATAAGTTGTCATGTCTTTAAGTTTTAAGGTCCTTTAGGCTATGATTTCTGAGGCCTTGATAAGTGTCTCTGCTTTCAGGTGTCGTCAGGCTGAGCTTCATGGTCTTGTTGCTGATTCCGTCTTTCTTCTCTCTGCAGGTGTAATTTAAGCTGGTTCGGGGACTCAAAGAATATAGGTCCATTGGCTGTTTGGAGCCGCAGCCTCGCCGGGTACAATAGGGCTGCCATTCTGCCTTGCTCCATGAGTTGTTTGCAGTAGGGCGTGAACTCCTTTCTTTTGGCTGCAACTGTTGCTGAGTAATCTTGAAATAAATATATTCTCCTTCCTTCATATTCCAAGGGTGAAGCCTTTTTGTAGGCCTGCAGGATCGCTACTTTTGCTCTGAAACTTAGGTATTTCACCATTACCTGGCGTGACTGTTGGGTATTTTCTCCTTGTTTTCGTGGGTCTCCCACTCTGTGTGCTCTCTCCACTAAGCACGGGAGGCAGGACTGAGGCATACGCAGCAACTTTGGGAGGATGTTTTCTGCAAAGTCTATTAGCTCTGATCCCGGGATGTTTTCGGGGACTCCTACAATTCTTAGGTTGTTTCTTCTCGACCTGTTCTCCAAGTCATCAACCTTTGCCCATAACCGGTCATTCTGTTGTTGTAATGCTCGTATATTAGTTTCTGTTTCTCTATGACGGGTTTCTCCTTCTGCCACTCTCTGTTCCACCTGTGTCAGTCTGCCGTTAAATGACTTAACCTCAGTTGTGAGTGAGTCCATCCCTGTTTGCAACTGTTCAATTTTGGGTAGGAATAGTGCAGATATCTGTGTGACAATTGGGTGTGTGTCTATATTGTTAGAGTTTGGTAGTGGATCCGCTTCCATTGGGGTCTGCGGTGTCTCTAAGTGATTCTTTTTTTTCTCTGCGTGCTTAAGTCTGCCTGCCATTGTCCCTGTTGTTTTTATATAGGAGTTATAATACTTTTGCATGCAGCTTTAGTGTTTTGTCAATCAGCTTCGCCAGTAGTGTGACTCCTGTTTGCTTACTTTATCACAAGTTGCTATTTCCCTCTATTGGTTATTTTAGGCCTCAGAATAAGGTTGAACACAGGTTCACTGTTATGCTTGTTGAGCGCTGGGTGGGAAGGGTAGGGGCAAGTCTGTGCCTTCTAGCCTCTCATGGTGTGTTAGCTTATATTATTTATTAGGAAAGGTAGGGTCCAGTGGGCCAAAGTTCATATTTCTCCACCTCCTGTCTCCTATGCAGCCCTACACACTTTGTGTGAAATCTAGATATGAGGATAGCTTCCTCTTGATTATCCCCTGGATCTGTGAGGGCTATGTTAGGTAAGGTAATTAATATTCTGCAGCGTTATTTTTGACTGTGGGGTCCGTTGCTGATTCCTACTTCTTCTAGGTGTAAGTGAGAGTGATGGGGGTCGTGCCGGAGTATTACCCGCTTCTGCGGTTAACTGTTTGGCAAGTGCGACAGTGGGGCAAGATGGCGGCGTTCCCGCCGTTAGTTAAGGTCCCAGTCCGTGTCCCACCCTTCTCTTGTATGGGTCTGAGTCTTTAATCCATATTATACGGTTCAAATCCTTGGCTCCTTGTGTAGCGTGGAGCACTTCTAATTCCCCTGTCTGTTTGTTTGTGTCCCTCGCGGCTACAGCCGCTACTTACAATCACTTCTGTGGTCTGTTACTTCTCCGGTAGTGGATTCCGCTGTTAGAATCCCTGCCGGCTTGTGTCCGGGCAGTGAGGGGTATCCCTGCCAAGGATGCCGGCTTTTTCTGGGGCAATGTGCTGGTTTTTTTTCCAGATTAATAGCTGGAAACTGCGGAGCTCTGTTCCGTGCGTCTGCTCTCGCCGCCCTCCTACCGGAAGTCCATAACTTACCTACTTTTACAGTCCAACGATCTTTCTGAACACTATAAAATTAAAATGTATTTTTCAAAGATGACATCATTACAGCCAACCCTCTAATATGGGCCGTGCACACCAAACTTCAATTTCCAATGGTATTCCAATTTTGTGCATATCATTAAGGGACAATGTCGTCACCCGGCGCATGCGCATTACGATCCGTTGACCCGCGCATATGCATATCCGATCCATGATACCACACTTACCCATACAGTGGTATTGTAATTAAGCATATGCTCTGCTCTTACAAACTCTATTCATCAAATTCAGCATAAAGTGAAATAAAATGAATATGTGTTTTATTCATAAGTTTGTCCGTTTTTATACACATATAGAATTAATGCTCGTTATTGTTAGGGAGATTCTCGCAGCAATCCTCACTTACCTGCTCGATTCAGTGTATTGAGCATACAGTTAAATAAAATTAATATGGGTTTCATTGATAATTTTGTCCGTTTTTCTATACATATAGAATTAATGCTCGTTATTACTAGGGAGATTCTCGCAGCGAGCCACACTTACCTGCTCTATTCAGCAGCTCTGTCTGATATCAACACAGCAGGTCTGCTGGTTTGCTGTGAGTTACGCCAAGAATGACGTGGACGGAATTCCCGCGCATGCGAATATCATCAAAGCGACGCCATTTTCATAACCTGGGTTATCGTTCAGAATTGGATGATGGTAATGAATCGCCGTCGGTGGGTTTGGAAAACCTTGTATTTTCTCAATCGGATTGCTAAGAAAAGGTAAATATTATAAACGCAATGCAAATTACAAAACTATAGAAAATATATCGATATTTCAATTTAAGATGACTTTTTTTTTTCTGGGTTTAGTGTCCCTTTAAGTGTGTGTGTGTTTCTAAAATCTAGTTTTACTGAATGTAAATGTAGAAAATATTTGAAAATATTAGAGATCTTGTTTTTAAATTTAAGGTGTTGTTTGTTTATACACTTCGCCTTATTTCTGGCTTGTTGGTACAGTCAACCTGAGGGGTTCCCTATTTTTAACCAGCTCTCCTTAAAGGGCCACTGTAAGTAAATATTTTCTATGCCTGTTACTAACTAACTACCCCAAATACGCTTTTTATCAATAGCATTTCATTAACATATCTCTACCGTATATCAGAAATCTTGTCTGCAAATGTAATTGTTTTCCAAACCCACTCCGTGGGTATCCTTTGCTCTGTACCAATCCGTTTACAATACCTAGGTTTCAAAATGGCGCTTTAAACACAAAGTTATTGGTTTAAGTATTTTGAACACTCAGTGCTGAAAATAGTGGGCAGGATAACGTGACATCATCGGCGAATAAAAGATATAACTTTTAGAACGTTATGAAACTTTGTTTTGGAGAAAATATAGGTCAGTAGGTTTTAATTAATGTTTATTAACTTTAATATGTTAGTTGTTTAGCTTAAAAATTATAACAGAAAGTAATCCTTTAAAAGTTTATAATATTAAAAACATTGTACTATTCAATGGCGGTAATAAAAGGTATATATACTAACTACCGGGTGATAGTTTCACCTGATTCATGTGCTATATGACAGAGAGTATATAAAACGAGCAAACAATAGTATAGAAGTGATATTCTTTATAATAACGGTTACTTTAAACATTGAATTAGTCAATGGCGGTAATAAAAGATAAAAAGTAATCACCGGATGACAGTCTCACCAGACTTGTGAGCTATATTACTGACAGTATATAAAAAACGAGCAAACAACCTTGTTTTAATAAATATACAATAAAAGTTAGATTTTATTATTATTTTTTTCTAGCACTAAAGTCCAAGTGATAATTGTAAACAGTGCATAGAAGCATACTTTTCTGACATAGTTCACATACCAGTGTTCTATGTCTATTCAAGATTCAACATATAAGTAAATCTAAATGCGCACACACACATCACACGTAGTTCTTTGAGATTATGTCACACTTGAAAAAATATATATAATGAGGTAAGTAAAGTAATATTCAAGTTACCAGATTTATATACACAGCTTATCTCATTGTGACACTGGGCACAGAACACTGGCACATTTCCTCATGACATATTCTTCTTGTGATATTTCACGCTGGCACATGGCTACATGACACCTTTTCACTGTGATAAGCACTTTCCCTATGACAACATTTATATTCGTGTTTCTCAGATCCAGTCCCCAAATGCCTATAACTAGCCAGGTTCAAAGATTTCCCTTGGTACAGGTGAGTCAGTCACAGTGATTGAGCAACTGACCAGTCAAGGCAGGGAAACATAATCTGGCTTGTTAAAGGGACAGTGTACTGCAAAATAGTTTTTGTTATAACAGCTGCCAAGTATAAAATGTATGAGTAATTGCTTCTTTATGTTTATTTTTATAGGGAAATGCTTTGAAACTACAACCCATTAAACGGGTTTAGCTTGCAGGGAAATCATATCTCCTTATTTTATCACTTTCTGTATTCTTACATTAAAGTGAAAGTTAATCCTAACAATCACAAACGCTAGGATTGACTATTGAAACAAATAAAGGGGACTTTCATTCATGAAGTATAAGATACTTCATGTAGAAACATCCTTTATTTGTTTCAACCGATCAGCGATTTGAGCTGCTAACAAATTTCACGGCAAAAAAAATGTTTTCCTAAAAAGTGACGTTTTTACCTCTTAGCCAATAGCAGTGCGGTAAATCTGGCTCCCATGGGCGCCAAGCCGGATTTAATACAATAATAAAAGGACAAGGACTGGAGTACACCAGATTGCCCCAAGTGTACGTTACCACAGGCTGAAAAAACAGCTTTTTTTATTTATTTTTTAAAGGGACACTGTACTTACAGTATTATAAATAAATCTGGTGTACATATGAAAGAACATCTAAACAGTTTTATTTTATTTTTTTTGTTTTTGTTTGGAAAAAAATGTGAACAGAGAAAAGTGCCGCTCTGATTCACATCAAAAGCATAAGGCTTAGTTTGCTTTGTTGTTGTAAAGTGGTGATCATAACAAATATCTCCTTTTAAAATCTGTAGAGAAGTTTTGTGTTACCAGCAGTTTACAACAGCAAGGGAAAGTAGGCCTAAGTATTTAATAATAGTGCCCCACTCAGAAACAGACACTTCTCACTTTTATGGATGTTAAGTTTCATCCTCTGAGAAACTGCAGAACAGTCTGATAGATTTACCTGGGAAGAATGTCAGACACTGATTATTACATTTGGATTTCTCTTGGTTTGGTTTATATTAACGTAATAGTTTGGTATCCTGATTGGACATAAGGAACTATAAGTGATATCATTATTAATGGACACATTATCTGCCTCAATTATTTAAATCGTTAACAGATTTAGTAATAACAATTTAATAAGTGTTCTCCCTAGGGCCTGTTTAACGGGTGTACCGCCCAGTAAAAATTTAAGCTAAATGAACCTAAAATGAGTTAATATTAAAAGTTCTCAATGTTTATTGCACAAATTATCATAAAATAATTTTATTTTGAATTCTACAATTTTTTTGCGCTTTAGATAGCAGTATACAAAATATTACCGTGCCCTCACCTTGCTGGCTAATGGTTCTGTGGAGAACAAATAATAATAATAATAATAATAGTTTTTTTCTTTATTTTAAATAATAATTGCTGTATATTTTGTTGTTTTTCTTTTCTTGCTGGGTAATGAAAAATTTGTAGTAAGCCTTTAAAATGTAATTGAAACCTTTGTTGGTTCTAGACAGATTTTGTTTGATGTCTCCAACCTGTTTTATGTTAAGAAATAATGTCTTTGAAATATCTATCATTTTGTGAAAGAAAGACAAGACGAGTTTATTATTGTTCATTATGAGTTTAAACATTCAATAAAGTTTATTTGAACAAAAAATGTAAATTGAAAGTAATACAGTTGCATCAGGTGTGTACTTTCTACTAATGATCAATTGCTGATCATAATTCCCTACTAATGGTCATTGGCTGATAGGCACTTTGTACTAATGCTCATTGGTTGAAAAGTTGCATCATTCTAATAGTCACTGAGCTTTAATAAGATATACGTATAATCCAATGAGTAATAGTAGGAAGTTGTATGTTATATTACATTATATTATGTTATATGACAGAGATGGCCAACTGGGGGGGGGGGAACAGAACAAATATATCCTTTGGGGATATCTGGTTGGTGGGCAAACAAGGTGGGCAAAACTCAAAATAGCCTTCTGGGAATGAGAGCAGCAGACAGAGACCATGTGCCACTGGAACATTTTAGGAAATATTATTTGTGTGTTTAATAGCCATAGATGTATATGTGGCCCTCGAGACTTCTAGCGGCCCCCAAGTTATTTTGTTAATTAACAGCTAATAAAAGTTTAAAAAATACACCTACATGTTGTTCTCAAACTAATCTTTTCTTTGATTGCATCATTCTATCTAGCATTTATTTTTGTGTTTTGTGTCCCTTTAAAGTGAAAAATAGCAGAATATATTTAAAGGACAATTAAATGGAGCAGACTTTCATAATCAACAAATACATAATAAAAATACAATGCAGTAGCGTTAATCTGGATTTCAAATCAGTAGTAGATTGTTTTTTGTTTTTCTGGCAAGTTTAATTCTACCCCCCCTTCCCCTGTATTAAAGGGACAATCAAGTGAAAATTAAACGTTTCACGATTCACATAGAGCAGCTTTATCCTTTACTTCCATTAACAAAATGTGCACAGTCTTTTTCTATTTACATGTTTGAGTCATCAGCTCCTACTGAGCATGTGCAAGAATTCACCGAATATATGTATATGCATTTGTTATTGGATGATGGCTGTCACATGATACAGTGGAAGAGGAAATGGATATAACTTTGAAATTTGTCAGAAAAAAAAAATCTACTTGAGAAAGGGGCAGGAGCCCTGAAACGTTGCTCTTTAAATAAAGGTTTGCTACCGTCATGTGTTTTTATTGAAGCCTAATAAATTGTGCACATACTGCTAATAGAAGTAATTAGAACGTTTTTCTAAAACTGTCTGTTCTATGTGAATCATGAAAGTTTAATTTTGCCTTTATTGTCCTTTTAAAACAAGCAGGTCCTATGTATACCTCACCTCACACCCACAACTTAACCCTTTTGGGTCACATTTGTGCTTCAGACAGCAGATGATGCCGTTTGCTAGTATAACATTAACCCCGGCTAGACAGTATTGAGGAGAAATGTGTTGAGCCTTCTATATTAGCCAAGGAGTCAGTCATTTAATGTGTCTATAATCAGTATATTATAGTATCTGTAATACATAACCACAATGATCGTTATTGACTTTTAATCTTTATATTTAGAAGTTTGTAACTGACAAGTAAAATAAATAGAATACTTATTAAATTTTAAAGGGACAGTCAATTCAAAAATAAACTCCTTGATTCAGATAGCGCATTGAATTTTAAACAACTTTCTAATTTACTTTTATCGTTAAATTTGCATTGTTCTCTTGGTATTCTTTGTTGAAATCTAAAACCTAGGTAGGCTCATATGCTGATTTCTAAGCCCTTGAAGGCCACCTCTTATTTCAGTGCTTTTTGACAGATTTTCACATCTAGACAGAGACGCACGCAAGATCGCAGCTGTTGGGACTTAGCTTCACAATATGGTGTCATCAACTGTTTTCTGTTGTTGCTATAGTATTGCATACAAATCGTGAGTATTGGATAATTTTGTGCAAGCGTAACAATGTATCCGATTTCTCAACACGGTGGTGATGAATCTGAGTAAAGCTTTTCGTAATAAGCATGGGACCTTACATTGATTGCAAATCACGGGGTTTACAATAACTGACGAAGAGCCTAAGGGCAGGAAATGCGTCAGACAATTTGTTTCTGTCGAGTATTGCCTGATCCCAGCTGTACCCTTTTTTTTTTTTTTAACGGATGCCACAATAAACCAGTGATTTTACCTTTTTTAACATTCTTTGCGGTTTGTTTATTGCTGACAAGGTGAATTTCGTACATCTAGACAGCACTAGTTCCTGTGTGCCATTTAGATAACATTGTGTTCAGTCCCGTGGAGTTACTAATGAGTCAGCACTGATTGGCTAAAATGTAAGTCTATCAAAAGAACTAAAATAAGTGGGAAGTCTGCAGAGGCTGAGGTAAAAAGTATATTAATATAATGGTGTTGGGTAATTAAAGGGATATGAAACCCAAAAATTTTCTTTCATGATTCAGAATATAATTTTAAACAGCTTTCTAATTGACTTTTTATAATTTAATCTGTTTCATTCTCTTGGTATCATTTGTTGAAGGAGCAGCAATGCACTAATGGCTTCTAACTGAACACATGGGTGAGCCAATCAAAATATATATATATATATATATATATATATATATATATATATATATATATATATATATATATATATATATATATATATATATATATATATATATATATATATATATATATATATACAGTTGGCCCTCGGTTTACAACGGTTCAATTTACACCGTTTCAGAATAACAAACTTTTTTTCCAGTCATGTGACTGCAATTGAAAAGCAATGAGAAGCAGTGCATTGAGTAAAATAGCCAGTAGGTGGAGCTGTCCGCTTGTGTTGCAGCAAAGCCAAGCAAGCTGAAATTAATCCGTTTAACCAGACCTGAGTTATCAAGCAGATTTCAAAGGAACAAGATCTTCCTGTCTATAAATCAGTCCAGATTGGAATGCATAGAAAGAACTGGTTGCAGAAAAATGCAAGTGAAGTCTGTGTTGTGTGATTATTTTATTAGGTTTATAATGCTGTTTACCATTTAAAGTCTTCATTTCAAAGCTTTAAAAATAATGTATTAGGTGTTACTTATGACAATTTTGAGAGGGGCCTGGAACCTAACTCCCTCACTTCCCATTGACTTACATTATAAACTGGCTTTCAATTTACAACGGTTTTGATTTACAACCATTCCTTCAGCAAAGGATAGCAAGAGAAGGAAGCAAATTAAATAATATAAGTAAATTGGAAAGTTGTTTAAAATTGTATTCTCTATCTGAATCAAGAAAAATTTTTTTGGGGTTTAATGTCCCTTTAAGGGATTATCTATATTTTTAAATACAAATTCTGGAGTAGACTGACCCTTTAATAAAAACCTCTAAAGAACCCTCATTCTCTTACTTGTATTTTTGTATAATAAAATAAAAATGTTCTGTTTACATTGTCATTTGTAAATGTGTTCTAAATGTAAAATAGATTGAATCAGTTTTAAAGTACATACATAGTTCTGTTGACAAAACAAAATCTTTTTTTTACTCAAAACATCATATTAGTACAGGGCTGCAGGCACAGATTTTATTTCTCACCAGACTATCTTCATAGAACACAATTTTTTTGTATTTTTTTTTTTTTTTTTGTATTTTTTTTTCTTTGAATCCTAAGTAGGACTCTGGAGCAGACAAGCGTCTGAGACATACACCAGTCCCTTCTTCAAGGGACACTGAACTCAACTTTTTTCTTTTGTGATTCAGATAGAGCTTGCAACTTTCTAATTTACTCCTATTAGCAAATGTTCTTCATTTTCTTGGTATCTTTATTTGAAAAGCAGGAATTTTAAGTTTAGAAGCCAGCCCATTTTTGGTGATCAACCTGGGTTGTTCTTGCTGATTGGTGGATAAATTCATCCACCAATAAACAAGTGCTGTCCAGGGATCTGAACTTTCTTTTTCAAATAAAGATAGCAAGAGAACAAAGAAAATGTTATAATATGAGTAAATTAGAAGGTTATTTAAAATTGCATGCTCTATCTGAATCACAAAAGAAAAAAATTGGGTTCAGTATCCCTTTAAGTCTACTGATTATTTTTGAAACATGTTTTTTTCCCAAGGCCATGGTACTGAGGCAAAAAAGAGCTGCATTCATGGTTGTAACAGCCTCCAAATGCAGGTTGTACAGATTACTGCACTTGCAATCCAGGAAACAGTGTTGTAAATCCTTAAATTCCTAAACAGGATTAACCAGGTTTCAGGTGCTAATCAAAACTGTAACAAAACAAAAACAAATCGGTATTAAAGCAGATCATCTTAGAGTAACAAAGCAGTATTAAAGCAGATCATCTTAGAGTAACAAAGCAGTATTAAAGCAGATCATCTTAGAGTAGAATGGGCACTTTAGCTTTAAAATGACTCTGTCGGAAGAAAGATATTGCCTTTAAAGGGATATAGTAAAAATTCATGGCAGAAAACACATAGTCAAAAACATTTGTTTTACTTTATCCAGTTTTCTGTAGTTTTAATTCTTAATATTGGGGTGTAGACTTTAGATCTCTAAAGAATGCTGTAAACTGATTGGTTGTGTCATATGGGAGCTCTTTTATATCTGCTCCTGATTTGTTACAACAAAGTAAATAAGATAAACATAAGCTTTTCAAGGGGCATGTCCCTGAATTGCAAAACTGTAAAATTTGCTGTAAAGGCATTTTAAAATATTATATATATGTATTATATGTATGTATGGCTACAAATTAACATGAAACCCAACATTTTTCTTTCATGATTTAAAACAACTTTCCAATTTAGCTGAACACTTTGGGCGAACTAATAACGAGACATATATGTGCAGCCACCAATCAGCAGCTCCTGAGCCTACCTTAATATCCGTTATAACAAAGGATACCAAAAGAATAAAACAAATGAGATAATTAAAGTATATTGGAAAGTTGTCTAAGATCACACAATCTATCTGAAGCTTGAAAGAAAAAAAAATTGTGTTTCTTGTCCCTTGAATGTCACTTTAAGTTCTCAAAACATTTTTGTCACGTAAATATATAAGGTGCTGTTTTAGCCATGTAGAATCAGAAGGCATACAGAGAAAAACTGGTACATATTTAATGGCTAATATATATCTAGGTTAGACAATGTTTAAAGGGATACTAAACCCAAATATTTTCTTTCTATTCAGATAGAGCATGCAATTTTAAGCAACTTTCTAATTTACTCCTATTATCATTTTTTCTTCGTTCTCTTGGTATCTTTATTTGAAAAAGAAGGCATCTAAGCTAAGGAGCCAGACAATTTTTGGTTCAGACGCTGGACAGCACTTGCTGAATGGTGAGTACATTTAGCCACCAATCAGCAAGCACAACCCAGGTTGTGAACCAAAAAATGGCCTGGCTTCTAAACTTACATTCTTGCTTTTTTAAATAAAGATAGCAAGAGAATGAAGAAAATTTGATAATAGGAGTAAATTAGAAAGTTGTTTAAAATGGCATGCTCTATCTGAATCCTGAAAAAAAAAATTGGGTTCAGTGTCCCTTTAATAAAATATGCATGGAAACAGGTCAAAAATAAGAATTTTCTTGTTGTTTTTTTCACGTAGCTTGCCGCCTGCAGTCTAATCTTTTTGTCCCTTTCTCTTTGAAAGCGATCACTGGGCGATGTATAATGTGTCATCTGTGTGTTTCTTTCTATAGTCATCATGACAGAAATCTTCTTTTAAAAAGATAAAAGCTGCACTACGTTTGCAAAGGACGGGTCACACACGTCACTGAGAGCACAAATTGTTTTTTAAAAAAAATGTCTGGTACCCTGAGGCTTGTACCTCATTTGGAAAGAGCTCTGTAGAAATTCCAAAGCTTCAGTGAACCAGTACTCAGAAAAAGCTTCACTTGTCCTGGTCAGATCATTGTCTCATGTAATGAAGCATCATTTATTGAGGTCAACGGTCCATTAACAATAAAAATAACAGTAATCCTGAATATGATATTAGCAAATATGTAACTTTACTAGGTGTTATTATTAGTTATTTGTAAAGTACAGACAAATTCCATAGCTGGGTACATGATGGGGGTAAAAAAGAAATAGACACGTAAAACAGACAAAAAAAATATTAGAGCATTGCCCTGTTTTGAAGAGCGTGCAATCTACATTTTGAAATAAAATAGGAGATATATTCTGAATAGTAACAAAGAATTATTAATATCAAAGTAACAATACAAAAAGCGTGTACAAGAGAGCACTCAACTACTCTTGTAGGACACAAAGGACAATAATATGTGTTTACCTAAACACAAGAACAAGAAGGTCGGATTTAAAATGTAACTTTTATTATGTATGTGTTATAATGATAAAGAGCCCATATAAAAACACATCATACACGTACTGAAGCAACTTTAAACGATCAGAATGTCAATAAAGATTATTGACTAGAGATATACACTTCTGATAGTACACCTATTGGGTTACCTAATACTAGTGGTTCACCTATATATCTAGATGAATATAAATGAAGGTAATAGAAATTGAGGGCGGCACAGGTTATTACGTGGATTAGCACTGGTCAATGTGAGCGTTATGCCGTTTATATTTGATGTGGCTATACCACCAACATTTTGTTAGACACTGGTATTGTAAGGAGCGTAAAGGTCTACTATCAACACAAGGCTGAGTGGTAAAATATAGAACAGAGGTGCGTTCTAATGAAAAATGATGAGTAGGAGAGTACACTCTGTTGCCCCCTATTCTTAGTTTGAAAGAGTAATTGCTGAGAGGACAAGATAATAGTATGTATTTGGCAATAACAAACGCCAATGTAACAATATTATTAATAGTGTTGCCCTCTAAGGCACAGAGGAACTCGCTGCTGAATGTCCAGGTGTGTCAACGTATAATATTGGTATGATGACGGATGGTAGCTCAAAGATTTAAGCGGTATCGCTAGTGTGTAAGACACAGCCCGCTGTTGCAAGTTAGCAGGTAAGGTTGATAATAAATATGATGGTTAGGAAAGCTACTGTCCGGTATTGCACAAAATATATACGTATCTATATAGATTTTATTAAATCAATGTAAATATTTGCATAGGAAATTAGCACATCTAGGCAAGATTCCCCACTCGCTTTTCTCCAGAAATACCTCATATACAATGTTACCAATGCACAAGAGAATTCTGGGTAAGATATGCAAATTAGATATGCAAATTCTCAGTTTTTTGCTTCAAAATACTGTTTTGACACAGCAAACCTTTTAACAGGATTATGACAGCAAACCAGAAATCACTCACTAGACAGCCTGTTTCGTTCTTTTTGGAACTCATCAGTAGGAGATAGATTTCTGGTTGCTGCATTGGTAAAGCTATTTTCAAGGTTAAACCAAAATTCATTAAAATTATGGGGGGAGATAAAAAACTGAAATTAAAATCCTCCATAATTTTAATGAATTTTGGTATAGATTTTATTAGAACAATTGTGACTATATTTATCCTTACTATATTTATACGCTCGGTTAAAAGTAGAAAGAGCGTGCAATCTACATTTTGAAATAAAATAGCAGATATATTCTGAATAGTGTCAGGAAATATTACTGTAGCTCTATTGTGTAAGCAGGGGTTCATTTTGTCATCTTATATACCACTGATGGAGGATCACTGTGCTGAATTTAAGCTACTGCTGTGTATTCTATTTACAAGAAGACAGGATGTGAGTATATAGAGTCCATTAAACGGACAGTCAAGTCCAAAAAAACTTTCATGATTTAAATAGGGAATGTAATTTTGAACAACTTTCCAATTTACTTTTATCACCAATTTTGCTTTATTCTCTTCATATTCTTAGTTGAAAGCTAATTCTAGGAGGTTCATATGCTAATTTCTTAGACTTTGAAGACTGCCTCTAATCTGAATGCATTTTGACCACTAGAGGGCATTAGTTCATGTTTTTCATATAGATAACATTGAGCTCATGCATGTGAAGTTACCCTGGAGTAAGCACTGATTGGCTAAAATGCAAGTCTGTCAAAAGAACTGATACAAGGAGGCAGTTTGCAGAGGCTTAGATAAAAGGTAATCACAGAGGTAAAAAGTGTATTTCTATAACAGTGTTGGTTATGCAAAACTGGGGAATGGGTAATAAAGGGATTAGCTTTCTTTTTAAACAACAACAATTCTGGTGTTGACTGTCCCTTTAAGCAGAAATTGGTCTTCAATCAGTCTAGATCACTGGTTTCAAACCTATCCTCAGGCCACCCCAACAGGCTATGTTTTTAGGATTACTTTGGATGAGAGCGTGTTAATAACCATGTTTACTAATCAGTGCACCCCGCTCTATTGATTGCGCTCCACTTGTAATCTAGGCTAGTATTTACATGAGGGTTGTGGTGATAACTGGGTCTTTGCAAGGTAAATATATAGAAAGATATTATACATTTCTGCAAACTTATGTGCATAGTCAAAGCTGTCTGGGTAAGAATGATCCTTTATGACTCGTTCAATAAAGAAAACATCATCTATGGGACTATTGGAAAGAACCTAGCTTGTAATATATTGATCTATGCGAGTCTGCTGGGAATTTGTTTCCTCAATCAATTCAATCTTTATTTTCTTGAATAGGAGAAGAACAATTATTAGACTATAAAGTGAAATGTTGCCCAGCAGGTACCTGCTACAGCTTCTTTGTAAGGTTCACAGCACGAACATTCCACATACAAGTTACTGGATGTTGTGAATTGGAGTCTGTTCTAAAAGAAAACACCAAAGCTAATATTTAATACATAGTATCTAGTGCTCTTAAACACTTTCCAGCTGTGTCATATGGAGACTTCTATTCTGAGGGCAGAACATTTGGATGCACAGGTTCGTTCTGTTGAATCCAAACGTAGCCATACAGCACTCTGTCTAAATGCATTCTGGGCCTCATGTAACCGGGGGGAAGACAGAGACATGCAGTAGATATGAGAGACACATTCTAATAAACCTTCTTGCTGAAATTCTTGTTCACAGATACATTCAAGGGATATGAAACCCAAAAATGTCCCATTGTGATTCAGACATAGCCTTAAAAAAAAGTTTCCAATTTAATTCTATTATCAAATTTGCTTCGTTCCCATGATAGGTAAGCATCGGGAGCACTATATGACAGGAAATAGTGCTGCCATATAGTGTTCTTGCAAGTGGATAATATTCTTGAAAAACTGCTGTCATATAGTGCTCCAGAAATGGTCCGACTCCTAAGCTTATGTCTCTGGTTTTCAACAAAAGATATCAAGAGAATGAAGAAACTTTGATAATAGAAGTAAATTAAAAAGTTGTTTAAAATTCCATGCTCTATTTGAATCATGAACGATTCACAAACAACAAGGCTAGTCATGGTCACAATGTTAGGATAAAAAAATGTACTGTTTTGCAATCATTATTTGAGAAAACCAATTTGGTACAAATATGTAGCAGAGTTAGACTTGACACATCAGCAGGGTGCATTTTCTAATTCAGAGAATTAGAAATTACTCAATTTTCAGAGCTAAATTACATAAAAAGTGGATCAAATAAATACTGAAAATATCACAATTCACAGCATTAAAGGGACATGAAACCCCATTTTTTCTTTTTATAGAACATACGATTTTATTCAACTCTCCGATTTACTTCTATAACAAATTAGCTTAATTGTACTAATATCTTTTGTTGAATGAGCAGCAATGCACTACTGGGAGCTAGCTGAGCACATCGGGTGAGCAAATCACAAGAGGCATTTATGTGCAGCTAGCTCCCAGTAGTGCATTGCTGCTCCTAAGCTTACCTAGGTATGATTTTCAACAAAGGATACCCAGAGAGCAAATCATATTGTATAATAGAAATTAATTAGAAAGTTGTATTCTCTATCTCATGTTTTTCAAACTTCTGGGTGCACCTCCCCCGGGTGAGCGCCAGTGGACATAAGGGGTGGCGCAGGAGTAGAAGTAGATTTTTATTTTTCTGTGCAACTTTTTTTTGTGACTAAGTGTCTCATGAGCAGTAGCGCAGGGCCACGCTAAGGACAGGGCTGCGGGATTATTGTAAGTACAACTGTACCAAGGTTTATTCCTTACCACTAAGCACTCCTTCCATGTCCGCCCTATCCTCTCTCTACAAGCCTGCCTGCAGTACAGTGAGCGCTACAGCGTGCCGGCTTTTATAAAGAGGGCAGGGCGGATGTGTAAGGAGCTCCTGCTCCTTAGGTAGAAGACGGTCTCAGTACTACTGGGAAGCTATTTTATCTCGCATAATGAAGCTGCGCACCTTTCATGGTCCCATCGTGTTGCACAATAAATTGTAGCTTATCCTGGGTCTAGGTCGGGCTCCTATATTAGAGTCCCTACTGTCCTTAGTTATCCCCTTTATATATTATTTGCCAGCTGCATCCAAATCAACATTGTGCCATAAAGCATTTCATTTAGTTCCCATATGTGGGTATGGTGTTTGTGTGTATGTATGAAATTGTGTGCTTGTGCGTGAGCGCTTGTTTTTTATAACTTCTTTTGCAGGGAGGGTTCATCGTGAAAGGGGAGGCCCACTGTGTAAAACTTTGAAAACCACTGCTCTGTCTGAATCATGAAAGTTTACTAAAAAATAGTCTCTCCTTTAATTTGTTCCCATTGATCCACTTTACCTGCTGGAGTGTATTAAATTGTTTAACAGTATTTCCTTTACCCTTATATTGGTATTTGAAATAGTTGATTTAGCCTGTGGTATCCCCACCTATTCTGAAAGTTTGGCCTTAGGTCCAAGCTATAGATAAGCTGTGTTAACACAGCCAGCAGAAGAAATTACACTCCCACTGGGGTATAGAAGAGATAAGGTAATAAAATTTTAATTTTACAGTATACTTTCCCTTTAAGACTATACTGTCCCTTTTAAATGCAGCAAATCAGAGCAAACAATAGCAGCTGCAATGTGCTGGTGTATTCAGCATGCTGCCCAAATAGTGTTGTCATTGTCAGCGCACAGAGTTCGGCCAATAGCACAACTCTAATGATATTAATAACCCATGTCGTGCAGTTGCAGAGGAATAAAGTTAGTTTAATTAATGAATAACTTGAAAAGGAAGTTTTATAAAAGAAAAAGAGCAATGAATTGTGTGTTGTGTGCAGAATGTAGAAAAATAGGTTTTCAGAATAAGCTTTTTTGTATCTTTACGTTCTTATGGACATGGTAAAACCCATTATTAAAGGGACATAAAATGAAAAAAAATTCTTTCATGATTCAGGTAGAGCATTACATTTTAAACAATTTTTTATTTTTACTTCTATCGTCTAATTTGCTTCATTCTCTTGGTATCCTTTATTGAAAAAGTATACTCAGGCTCAGGAGCAACCAAGCACTATCGTGAGCTAGCTGCTGATTGGTTCCTAAACATATGTGCCTGTTGTCATTGGTTCACCTGGTGTGTTCAGCTAGCTCCCAGTAGGGCATTGCTGCTCCATCAACAAAGGATGCCAAGAGAATGAAGCAAATTTGATAACTGAAGTAAATTTGTTATTTAAAATTCACAATTCCACATTCATGATTTAAATGCAATACATTTTTTTTTTTTTTTTTTTTTAAATCTTACCTCTTTCTTGCAATATTTATAACAATGTTATACACTGAGTGCTCAAGTCACATGCACACTCCTGAAGCTACCTCAGTATGCTCTCACCGCATTTCAAGTATTGTTGTTTTTTTCCAATCGGACAAAAACGGAATTGCTTTATATACAAAGGTGGTGTCTTCTTTATAGACTGTATATAATAATTAACATTGCGCTGTGTGAATGAGTCAGCACAATCACAATAACATGCAGGTTTAAGACTGTGATCTTTGTTTGGTGTATAAATAGCGGCATCACTACAAGGCAGCTGTGACATTAATTGTAATGACCTAATTATTCCTACGCACAACAGCAAACACACGTTCACTGATTCACTGAAACAATATGCAGTAGCTCATTTGTAAATATTAAGGTGGTCCTGTAAATCAGTGTTTTTCAACCAGTGTGCCGTGAGAGATCCTCAGGTGTGCCACGGCAGACTGACAACAGTGTGACATTTTTTAAACTTTGCTTGTTTTTTACTCCCAGTGTAGTTTGTAGGAGGCATGGCATAACAGCACAATACATACAGTATGTGTGTATTTGTGTGTATGTGTATATATATATATATATATATATATATATATATATATATATATATATATATATGCTGTATTAGGTTACAATGTGTGATTTTTTTTAAATTTTGGGATGGTGGTGTGCCACAGGATTTTTTAATGTAAAAAAGTGTGCCACAGCAAATAAAAAGGTTAAAAATCACTGCTGTAAATAAATAAATCATCAGATGGCAGGTTTGGCTGTAGGACTTGCGTTGTGCCTTTTTCCACCTTTTGCACAGTGAGGTCACCAGTTGATTCATCATTCAGTACAATTAACCTGATTGTTAACTCCCAGTGACAGCCACAAATTGCAAATTCATCTCTTGCTCAGTTGTAAGAGGGTCAACCTGGACGAGAACTTCCTAGCTGTACATTTAAAGGAAACAAAACGTGTATTTCTTTTTTTCTTTGTTACATCTGAGAAATGACATTTTAAAATGTATAACAGGTTGTTGGGTTTTTTGTTAAAAAAAAAATAAAAAATCCCAGTACTTATAATATATATATATATATTTTCTTTCTTCTGAGGCACCAGGGAAGCAGAAGAATATCTGCTTATTAACCTATAAGCAATCAGTCCTGAAGGTCAAGTTGTACTTAATTTCGATTCAAAATCAAATTAAACTGCTTTAAAGGGACAGTCTACCTGTTTTATTTTTTTTCATTTTTAGATAATCTCTTTATTACCCATTCCACAGTTTTCCATAACCAATACAGTTCTATTAAAGGAACACTCAAGTCAAAATTAAACATTCATGATTTATATAGAGCATGTAATTTTAAATAGTTTTCCAATTTACCTCCATTAACAAAATGCCCACAGTCTTTTTATATTTACACTTTTTCAGTCACCAGTTCCTACTGAGCATGTGCCAGAGTTCACAGAATATATGCATTTGTGATTGGCTGATGGCTTTCACATGATACACGAGAAGTGGAAATATCATGCATTTGTTGCTTATGCAAATCTTCTGTATTTACTGGTCCTTTAATACACTTTTCACCTCTGTGATCACCTTGTATCTAAGTTTCGGCAGACTGCCCCCTTATTTCAGTACTTTTTACAAATTGCATTTTAGCCAATTAGTCCTGCTTCATAAATAACTACACGGGCTGAGTACAATGATAGCTGCATGGCACACATGAACCAGCACTGTCTGGCTGTGAACAACTGTCAAAATGCACTTAGAAAAGAGGTAGCTTCTTGCAATGAGAAAATATTTAGAAGTGTTCTTGGCTGATGTAACAAGCCCATTTTCTAAATATATGTGCAGGTGTAAATATACATTTCTTCTGTTAAGTGTGATCAGTCCACGGGTCATCATTACTTCTGGGATATTACTCCTCCCCAACAGGAAGTGCAAGAGGATTCACCCAGCAGAGCTGCATATAGCTCCTCCCCTCTACGTCACTCCCAGTCATTCTCTTGCACCCAACGACTAGATAGGATGTGTGAGAGGACTATGGTGATTATACTTAGTTTTATATCTTCAATCAAAAGTTTATTTTAAAATAGCACCGGAGTGTGTTATTACCTCTCTGGCAGAGTTTTGAAGAAGAATCTACCAGAGTTTTGCTATGATTTTAGCCGGAGTAGTTAAGATCATATTGCTGTTCTCGGCCATCTGAGGAGTGAGGTAAACTTCAGATCAGGGGACAGCGGGCAGATGAATCTGCATAGAGGTATGTAGCAGTTTTTATTTTCTGACAATGGAATTGATGAGAAAATCCTGCCATACCGATATAATGTCATGTATGTATACTTTACACTTCAGTATTCTGGGGAATGGTACTTCACTAGAATTACACTGTAAGAAATACATAAAGCTGTTTAATAACTAGAGATTATGTTTAACGTTTTTGCTGGAATGTAAAATCGTTTTCATTTGCTGAGGTACTGTGTGAATAAATGTTTGGGCACTATTTTTCCACTTGGCAGTTGCTTAATCTGTTTTTCTGACAGTTTCTGTTCTCCCTCACTGCTGTGTGTGAGGGGGAGGGGCCGTTTTTTGGCGCTTTTTCTATGCATCAAATATTTCAGTCAGCAACTCATTGTATTCCCTGCAAGGTAATTTCTCTCAGCAGAGCTGTGAGAATTATAGTTTGACTGAGATAAAAAACGTTTATTCTGTAATTTGTTTCCTGCTTTCAGAATTTGTTATCTTTGCTAATGGGATTAAACCTTTGCTAAAGTTGTGTTGTTTACAAGGATTGAGGCTATAACTGTTTCAATTTATTAATTGTCAACTGTCATAGATCTTCTGTGCTTCTTAAAGGCACAGTACATTTTAATATTATTCTAATTGAATTGTATTTCCAAGTTGCAAGTTTATTTGCTAGTGTGTTAAACATGTCTGATTCAGAGGATGATACCTGTGTCATTTGTTGCAATGCCAAAGTGGAGCCCAATAGAAATTTATGTACTAACTGTATTGATGCTACTTTAAATAAAAGTCAATCTGTACAAATTGAACAAATTTCACCAAACAACGAGGGGAGAGTTATGCCGACTAACTCGCCTCACGTGTCAGTACCTACATCTCCCGCTCAGAGGGAGGTGCGTGATATTGTAGCGCCGAGTACATCTGGGCGGCCATTACAAATCACATTACAGGATATGGCTACTGTTATGACTGAGGTTTTGGCTAAATTACCAGAACTAAGAGGTAAGCGTGATCACTCTGGGGTGAGAACAGAGTGCGCTGATAATATTAGGGCCATGTCAGACACTGCGTCACAGGTGGCAGAACATGAGGACGGAGAACTTCATTCTGTGGGTGACGGTTCTGATCCAAACAGACTGGATTCAGATATTTCAAATTTTAAATTTAAACTGGAAAACCTCCGTGTATTACTAGGGGAGGTGTTAGCGGCTCTGAATGATTGTAACACAGTTGCAATACCAGAGAAAATGTGTAGGTTGGATAAATATTTTGCGGTACCGACGAGTACTGAGGTTTTTCCTATACCTAAGAGACTTACTGAAATTGTTACTAAGGAGTGGGATAGACCCGGTGTGCCGTTCTCACCCCCTCCGATATTTAGAAAAATGTTTCCAATAGACGCCACCACAAGGGACTTATGGCAAACGGTCCCTAAGGTGGAGGGAGCAGTTTCTACCTTAGCTAAGCGTACCACTATCCCGGTGGAGGATAGCTGTGCTTTTTCAGATCCAATGGATAAAAAGTTAGAGGGTTACCTTAAGAAAATGTTTGTTCAACAAGGTTTTATATTGCAACCCCTTGCATGCATTGCGCCGATCACGGCTGCAGCGGCATTCTGGATTGAGTCTCTGGAAGAGAACATTGGTTCAGCTACTCTGGACGACATTACGGACAGGCTTAGAGTCCTTAAACTAGCTAATTCATTCATTTCGGAGGCCGTAGTACATCTTACTAAACTTTCGGCGAAAAATTCAGGATTCGCCATTCAGGCACGCAGGGCGCTGTGGCTAAAATCCTGGTCAGCTGATGTTACTTCTAAGTCTAAATTGCTTAATATACCTTTCAAAGGGCAGACCTTATTCGGGCCCGGGTTGAAAGAGATTATCGCTGACATTACAGGAGGTAAAGGCCATGCCCTGCCTCAGGACAAAGCCAAAGCCAAGACTAGACAGTCTAATTTTCGTTCCTTTCGTAATTTCAAAGCAGGAGCAGCATCAACTTCCTCTGCACCAAAACAGGAAGGAGCTGTTGCTCGCTACAGACAAGGCTGGAAACCTAACCAGTCCTGGAACAAGGGCAAGCAGACTAGGAAACCTGCTGCTGCCCCTAAAACAGCATGAATTGAGGGCCCCCGATCCGGGATCGGATCTAGTGGGGGGCAGACTTTCTCTCTTCGCCCAGGCTTGGGCAAGAGATGTTCAGGATCCCTGGGCGCTAGAGATAATATCTCAGGGATACCTTCTGGACTTCAAATACTCTCCTCCAAGAGAGAGATTTCATCTGTCAAGATTGTCAACAATCCAGACAAAGAAAGAGGCGTTTCTACGCTGCGTACAAGAGCTCTTGTTAATGGGAGTAATCCATCCAGTTCCACGATCGGAACAGGGACAGGGGTTTTACTCAAATCTGTTTGTGGTTCCCAAAAAAGAGGGAACTTTCAGACCAATCCTGGACTTAAAGATCCTAAACAAATTCCTAAGAGTTCCATCGTTCAAGATGGAGACTATTCGGACAATTTTACCTATGATCCAAGAGGGTCAATACATGACCACTGTAGATTTAAAAGATGCTTACCTTCACATACCAATTCACAAAGATCATTATCGGTACCTAAGGTTTGCCTTCCTAGACAGGCATTACCAGTTTGTGGCTCTTCCATTCGGATTGGCTACAGCTCCAAGAATCTTCACAAAGGTTCTGGGTGCTCTTCTGGCGGTACTAAGACCGCGGGGAATCTCGGTAGCTCCATACCTAGACGACATTCTGATACAAGCTTCAAGCTTTCAAACTGCCAAGTCTCATACAGAGTTAGTGCTGGCATTTCTAAGGTCACATGGATGGAAGGTGAACGAAAAGAAAAGTTCACTCGTTCCACTCACAAGAGTTCCCTTCCTGGGGACTCTTATAGATTCTGTAGAAATGAAGATTTACCTGACAGAGGACAGGCTAACAAGACTTCAAAGTGCTTGCCGCACCCTTCATTCCATTCAACACCCGTCAGTGGCTCAATGCATGGAGGTAATCGGCTTAATGGTAGCGGCAATGGACATAGTACCCTTTGCACGCTTACACCTCAGACCACTGCAACTGTGCATGCTAAGTCAGTGGAATGGGGATTACTCAGACTTATCCCCTTCTCTGAATCTGGATCAAGAGACCAGAAATTCTCTTCTATGGTGGCTTTCTCGGCCACATCTGTCCAGGGGGATGCCATTCAGCAGACCAGACTGGACAATTGTAACAACAGACGCCAGCCTTCTAGGTTGGGGTGCCGTCTGGAATTCTCTGAAGGCTCAGGGACAATGGAGTCAGGAGGAGAGTCTCCTGCCAATAAACATTCTGGAATTGAGAGCAGTTCTCAATGCCCTCCTGGCTTGGCCCCAGTTGACAACTTGGGGGTTCATCAGGTTTCAGTCGGACAACATCACGACTGTAGCTTACATCAACCATCAGGGAGGGACAAGAAGCTCCCTAGCTATGATGGAAGTATCAAAGATAATTTGCTGGGCAGAGTCTCACTCTTGCCACCTGTCAGCAATCCACATCCCGGGAGTGGAGAACTGGGAGGCGGATTTCTTAAGTCGTCAGACTTTTCATCCGGGGGAGTGGGAACTTCATCCGGAGGTCTTTGCCCAAATACTTCGACGTTGGGGCAAACCAGAGATAGATCTCATGGCGTCTCGACAGAACGCCAAGCTTCCTCGTTACGGGTCCAGATCCAGGGATCCAGGAGCAGTCCTGATAGATGCTCTGACAGCACCTTGGGACTTCAGGATGGCTTACGTGTTTCCACCCTTCCCGTTGCTTCCTCGATTGATTGCCAGAATCAAACAAGAGAGAGCATCAGTGATTCTAATAGCACCTGCGTGGCCACGCAGGACTTGGTATGCAGACCTGGTGGACATGTCATCCTGTCCACCTTGGTCTCTACCTCTGAAACAGGACCTTCTGATACAGGGTCCCTTCAAACATCAAAATCTAACTTCTCTGAAGCTGACTGCTTGGAAATTGAACGCTTGATTTTATCAAGACGTGGATTTTCTGAGTCAGTTATTGATACCTTAAAGTGAAGGTAAAGTTTGAACTATCTATAAACAATATTCAATTTTTAACATCATAAATAATCTAATTGCTAACTTCTTTTCTACATGTCATCATCTATTTCCCCAATAAACATGATTTATATTATCCCTACCGTGGTGTAACGGACTCCTCCCATCAGCCATTTCCTGATGTCTGACGTATAGAGCGGTCCCACTCGCTCAATACGTCTCTCTTAGGCTCGTTTACGTGGATCACAATAAGTACGCATGCGCATAAAGGCATTTCAGCCTCTGATCTTGGTTCCCATTTGGAGAAAGAAGCCTACGTATTGCAACAATTGCAATAGGCATGCGCAAAACAGGAGCGCTTTTCTTCCAAGGAAGAGAAAAGAATAGGAATGCATGCGCATATTGTCAAACAGGGCAATGACGTTGAATGACGGCCGATGACGGCCGCCTAACGGCCAGAATCTCAATTGGCTGCTGGAAAAACGTGACCAGCAAGTAAAAAAAAATTACATGAACGGGTTGAATTTACATATTGAAATAAAGTAAGTAAAAACGGCGAAAACAGACTTTAGAATAAAATTTAAAAAAATTGATGAATGAAAGTGCCATTCATTTAGGCTGGGCTGTATAATGCAATAATGAGATATAACGAACTTTACCTTCACTTTAATACAGGCTAGGAAACCTGTTACCAGAAAGATTTACCATAAGATATGGCGTAAATACCTATATTGGTGTGAATCCAAAGGTTACTCTTGGAGTAAGGTTAGGATTCCTAGGATATTGTCTTTTCTACAAGAAGGTTTAGAAAAGGGTTTATCTGCTAGTTCATTAAAGGGACAGATCTCAGCTCTGTCCATTCTGTTACACAAACGTCTGTCAGAAGTTCCTGACGTCCAGGCTTTTTGTCAGGCTTTGGCCAGAATTAAGCCTGTGTTTAAAACTGTTGCTCCACCATGGAGTTTAAACCTTGTTCTTAATGTTTTACAGGGCGTTCCGTTTGAACCCCTTCATTCCATTGATATAAAGTTGTTATCTTGGAAAGTTCTATTTTTAATGGCTATTTCCTCGGCTCGAAGAGTCTCTGAATTATCAGCCTTACATTGTGATTCTCCTTATTTGATTTTTCATTCGGATAAGGTAGTCCTGCGTACTAAACCTGGGTTCTTACCTAAGGTAGTTACTAACAGGAATATCAATCAAGAGATTGTTGTTCCTTCCTTATGCCCAAATCCTTCTTCAAAGAAGGAACGTCTACTGCACAACCTGGATGTAGTCCGTGCTCTAAAATTTTACTTACAGGCAACTAAGGAATTTCGACAAACGTCTTCTCTGTTTGTCATTTACTCTGGGCAGAGGAGAGGTCAAAAAGCTTCCGCTACCTCTCTTTCTTTTTGGCTTCGTAGCATAATTCGTTTAGCTTATGAGACTGCTGGACAGCAGCCTCCTGAAAGAATTACAGCTCATTCTACTAGAGCTGTGGCTTCCACTTGGGCCTTCAAGAATGAGGCCTCTGTTGAACAGATTTGCAAGGCTGCAACTTGGTCTTCGCTTCATACTTTTTCCAAATTTTACAAATTTGACACTTTTGCTTCATCGGAGGCTATTTTTGGGAGAAAGGTTCTTCAGGCAGTGGTTCCTTCTGTATAAAGAGCCTGCCTATCCCTCCCGTCATCCGTGTACTTTTGCTTTGGTATTGGTATCCCAGAAGTAATGATGACCCGTGGACTGATCACACTTAACAGAAGAAAACATAATTTATGCTTACCTGATAAATTCCTTTCTTCTGTAGTGTGATCAGTCCACGGCCCGCCCTGTTTTTAAGGCAGGTAAATATTTTTTGATTTATACTCCAGTCACCACTTCACCCTTGGCTTTTCCTTTCTCGTTGGTCCTTGGTCGAATGACTGGGAGTGACGTAGAGGGGAGGAGCTATATGCAGCTCTGCTGGGTGAATCCTCTTGCACTTCCTGTTGGGGAGGAGTAATATCCCAGAAGTAATGATGACCCGTGGACTGATCACACTACAGAAGAAAGGAATTTATCAGGTAAGCATAAATTATGTTTTTTTGTTTGTTTCATTTGAGCATTTAATTTTGAAACACATGCCCTTTTTAAATTTAAGTACTGCAAAGTGGTTAAACACATTGGTAAAGCTGCACACGTGGAACACTCCTGTACTTTCAGGGATGGGGGAGGTGCATTAAAGCTATGAAAATAAAATAGAGGTTACAGGTGTGTGTACCAATAGAACTGTAGGTGTTATCTTTATCAGCCAGTAAATAAACAGCCTCTAGCAATGAGTACATCAAACCTACCATTCCTGTTGGATTCAAAACCAATTTAAAAAGATTTTGAGGTGTTTAATTTACGCTATATATTTCCTTGTTCCTTTAAAAATCATATTTTTATTTTCTTGAAACCAACCTGTCTTTCACAGCTCATGCTTGCTCCCTCAAAATTAAAGGGACATGAAACACCCCATGTTTTTTTGTGTCAAAAGTGTGCTTTGTGCTACACTTCATAGAGAGATCAAAAGCAAAATCTATTACTTGGGTTTTTAAAAAGCTGCAAATTCTCTAAACCAACTATTTCATTTGCAGCATTTTGCTTTCTGGCATCCATAGGAAACGTAGAAAAAAAGCATGATTTTTACACAAAAGCACAAAGATTTCAATTTCTAACTGGGAAGGAACCATAAGCTCTAATACTCATTTTATACTGATAATGTTGTTCAACGCATTGAATCAATGGTTTTAAAGGGACAGTAAACATCTTGAGATTTCTATATAAAATGTTGTTGTGCATAATGAAACAACTTTGCAGTATATTTTGATAGTTGTTTGGCCCCTTTCATGTAAATTAGCTGTATTTTTATTATTTTAGCAATTTCTAATTCTCATAACTTGAAATGCACCCTATGAAGCTAACTCTGCTACATATCTGTTACAAAGTGGCTTTATCAGATAACCACTGCCAAATAATTCATTCTGTACTAACTTTATGCCTTGGCTAGCTTTGTTGTCTGCAGACTAAAGCCCAAATTGGCTCCCCTAATTAAGGCAAATGATGGGTGGCGTTTGGCTATTGAAAATAATTGCAGTAAAAATGTTAATTTGTTTTAAAAACATTGACTTTGCTTATCTGTTCTGTAATTACAATGTACTTTAATAAAAAGTATTGCTCTTTAATAGCTAAAAAACAATATAAATGATTTGTAAGGACACAGCCTGTCAATTGCAGCTTCTACCACATAGCGCTTATTTGTTACACATTTCTGCTAAAGTGTGAGCTACAGCTGATGTAAAAGTGATTGGCTGTTGCTAACAATGACAATTAACACTTTGTGCTTTTGTGTAAAAATCATGCTTTTTTCTGTTTCCTATGGATGCCACAAAGCAAAATGCTGCAAATGAAATAGTTGGTTTAGGGAATTTGCAGCTTTTTAAGAACCCAAGTAATAGATTTTGCTTTTGATCTCTCTATGAAGTGTAGCACAAAGATGGATAATCCCTTTATTTACCATTCCCCAGATTTGCATAGCCAACAAGGTTATATCAATTTACTTTTTACCCCTGTGATTACCTTGCATCTAAGCTTCTGCAGACAGCCTCCTTATCTTAGCTCTTTTGACACTTTCATTTCAAGCAATTAGTGCTGACTCCTAAATAACTCCACAGGCGTGAGCACAATATTATCAAAATGGCACAGATGAACTAACACCCTATAGTTGTGAAAAACTGTCAAATGGATTCAGATAAGAGGCGGCTTTCAAGGGCTTAAAAATTGGCACATGAGCCTACCTAGGTTTAGCTTTAAACTAAGAATAACAAGAGAACAAAGCAAATTTGATGATAAAAGTATATTGCAAAGTTGTTTAAAAGTACATGTCCTGTCTGAATCATGAAAGTTTAGAGGGACACTGTACCCAAAAATTTTGTTTTGTAATTCAGAAAGAGCATGCAATTTTAAGCAACTTTATAATTTACTCCTATTATGAATTTTGCTTTGTTCTCTTGCTATCTTTATTTGAAAAAGAAGGAATCTATGCTTTTTTTGGGTTCAGTACTCTGGACAGAAATTTTTTATTGGTGGATGAATTTATCCACCAATCAGCAAGGACAACCCAGGTTGTTCACCAAAAATGGGCCGGCATCTAAACTTACATTCTTGCATTTTAAATAAGGATACCAAGAGAATGAAGAAAATTTGATAATAGGAGTAAATTAGAAAGTTGCTTAAAATTTCATGCTCAATCTGAATCATGAAAGAATTTTTTTGGGGTACAGTGTCCCTTTAATTTGGACTTTACTGTCCCTTTAAATTATGTTAACTCATTTTCAGGGGTTAAACAGTAAGTAACTAATAAAATGCTTTAACACATATGTCACTTCAGATATGGAAAAACAAATATATGACCTTGATTTAAAAATTGCAATAAATGGTACTTGTGATTTTTACCTCTCCTTATTTTACACGGCTACTAGTCAGTAAGTAGCCTGTGAAGAGGACCAGCACAGCTCAGCATAGTTCTGTAGGAGACAGCACATCAGGGAATTGCGATTGCTGTGACAGGTTCCCAGAGACTTGGTGATACTGCAGCTAAGCATTCTTTCAGTGCAGTGATGTCAGCTACAAATACACACAGCATTCTGCTTAAATACCAACATGAAAAGAAATACACTATTAAATAGCAATAATCATTCTTTTTCTTGGCTGAGGTTGCAGTATGAGCCTCATTCACCTGTTTGTTATCAAGGTTAAAGGTGGAGAGCTCTGCTGATTCCAGCAAATGATCAGATACAAATGAGTGGCAGCAGAAGTGGAAATCATTGAGATGTGAAATGGCATTACTGTAAGTGGCACTTCACATGTCACTGTCCTGCCTTTGGCTCTCCGTCTTGATGTTTCAGTTGAATATGCTTATTATTCTGTTGCACAGATGAATGGTTCAGTGATAAAGCAGAAATGTGTGTAGGTACCTGCACCAACTACAGGAACATTGTCTATACAATTGAGGGGGAAATTAGTTGTAGCCTCAGGCATCGCTGTTCCAGCATTGTCTTGATTACTGGAAGATAGAGTTGTGCTAAATGGCATTCCACTTTATTTAGCTGTAAATGGGCTTGTGATGAAAATAGATTATTTACCGTACGGATAATATAAATGGGAAATGTGCAGCCTAGCACATATTTATTGTGTTTATTTAGTCTGTTTCAGCTATCTGTACTATCGAGGATTGTTCACAAATAGGGACAATATTGTGACATTCAAATGGAAGAGAAAATGTTATTTTTAAAGGGACATGACACCCAAATGTTGAAGCACTTGAAACTGATTCAACATAGATGTAAAAGCTGACTAGAAAATCATCACCTGAACATCTTTATGTAAAACAGTAAGATATTTTACCTCAAATGTCCTAAGTATTCACACTCCACTGTAAAGAGACTTTAAAGGGACATTATACACTCATTTTCTTTCATGTAATTAGCAAGAGTCCATGAGCTAGTGACGTATGGGATATACATTCCTACCAGGAGGGGCAAAGTTTCCCAAACCTCAAAATGCCTACAAATACACCCCTCACCACACCCACAAATCAGTTTTACAAACTTTGCCTCCTATGGAGGTGGTGAAGTAAGTTTGTGCTAGATTCTACGTTGATATGCGCTCCACAGCAGGTTGGAGCCCGGTTTTCCTCTCAGCGTGCAGTGAATGTCAGAGGGATGTGAGGAGAGTATTGCCTATTTGAATGCAATGATCTCCTTCTACGGGGTCTATTTCATAGGTTCTCTGTTATCGGTCGTAGAGATTCATCTCTTACCTCCCTTTTCAGATCGACGATATACTCTTATATATATATACCATTACCTCTGCTGATCTTCGTTTCAGTACTGGTTTGGCTTTCTACAACATGTAGATGAGTGTCCTGGGGTAAGTAAGTCTTATTTTCTGTGACACTCTAAGCTATGGTTGGGCACTTTTTTATAAAGTTCTAAATATATGTATTCAAACATTTATTTGCCTTGACTCAGGATGTTCAACATTCCTTATTTCAGACAGTCAGTTTCATATTTGTGATAATGCATTTGAATCAATCATTTTTTTCTTACCTTAAAAATTTGACTTTTTCCCTGTGGGCTGTTAGGCTCGCGGGGGCTGAAAATGCTTCATTTTATTGCGTCATTCTTGGCGCATACTTTTTTGGCGCAAAATTTTTTTTCTGTTTCCGGCGTCATACGTGTCGCCGGAAGTTGCGTCATTTTTTTGACGTTCTTTTGCGCCAAAAGTGTCGGTGTTCCGGATGTGGCGTCATTTTTGGCGCCAAAAGCATTTAGGCGCCAAATAATGTGGGCGTCTTATTGGGCGCTAAAAAAATATGGGCGTCTCTTTTTGTCTCCACATTATTTAAGTCTCATTATTTATTGCTTCTGGTTGCTAGAAGCTTGTTCACTGGCATTTTTTCCCATTCCTGAAACTGTCATTTAAGGAATTTGATAAATTTTGCTTTATATGTTGTTTTTTCTTTTACATATTGCAAGATGTCCCACGTTGCAACTGAGTCAGAAGATACTTCTGGAAAATCGCTGCCTGGTGCTGGAGCTACCAAAGTTAAGTGTATCTGCTGTAAACTTTTGGTAGCTGTTCCTCCAGCTGTTGTTTGTATTGCATGTCATGACAAACTTATTAATGCAGATAATATTTCCTTTAGTAAAGTTCCATTACCTGTTGCTGTTCCGTCAACATCTAATACTCAGAGTGTTCCTGATAACATAAGAGATTTTGTTTCTAAATCCATTAAGAAGGCTATGTCTGTTATTCCTCCTTCTAGTATGCATAAAAAGTCTTTTAAAACTTCTCATTGTTCAGATGAATTTTTAAATGAACATCATCATTCTGATTCTGATAATGGTTCTTCTGGTTCAGAGGATTCTGTCTCAGAGGTTGATGCTGATAAATCTTCATATTTATTTAAAATGGAATTTATTCGTTCTTTACTTAAAGAAGTCCTAATTGCTTTAGAAATTGAGGATTCTGGTCCTCTTGATACTAAATCTAAACGTTTAGATAAGGTTTTTAAATCTCCTGTAGTTATTCCAGAAGTTTTTCCTGTTCCTGGTGCTATTTCTGAAGTAATTTCCAGAGAGTGGAATAATTTGGGTAATTCATTTACTCCTTCTAAACGTTTTAAGCAATTATATCCTGTGCCATCTGACAGATTAGAGTTTTGGGACAAAATCCCTAAGGTTGATGGGGCTGTCTCTACTCTTGCTAAGCGTACTACTATTCCTACGGCAGATGGTACTTCCTTTAAGGATCCTTTAGATAGGAAAATTGAATCCTTTCTAAGAAAAGCTTATTTGTGTTCAGGTAATCTTCTTAGACCTGCTATATCATTGGCTGATGTTGCTGCATCTTCAACCTTTTGGTTGGAAGCTTTAGCGCAACAAGTAACAGATCATAATTCTCATAGCATTATTATTCTTCTTCAACATGCTAACAATTTTATTTGTGATGCCATCTTTGATATCATTAGAGTTGATGTCAGGTATATGTCTCTAGCTATTTTAGCTAGAAGAGCTTTATGGCTTAAGACTTGGAATGCTGATATGTCTTCTAAGTCTACTCTGTTTTCCCTTTCTTTCCAGGGTAATAAATTATTTGGTTCTCAGTTGGACTCTATTATCTCAACTGTTAATGGAGGGAAAGGAACTTTTTTACCATACGATAAAAAATCTAAAGGTAAATTCAGGTCTAATAATCGTTTTCGTTCCTTTCGTCACAACAAGGAACAAAAGCCTGATCCTTCATCCTCAGGAGCGGTTTCAGTTTGGAAACCATCTCCAGTCTGGAATAAATCCAAGCCTTTTAGAAAATCAAAGCCAGCTCCTAAGTCCACATGAAGGTGCGGCCCTCATTCCAGCTCAGCTGGTAGGGGGCAGATTACGTTTTTTCAAAGAAATTTGGATCAATTCCGTTCACAATCTTTGGATTCAGAACATTATTTCAGAAGGGTACAGAATTGGTTTCAAAATAAGACCTTCTGCAAATAGATTTTTTCTTTCCCGTGTCCCAGAAAATCCAGCGAAGGCTCAAGCATTTCTAAAATGTGTTTCAGATCTAGAGTTAGCAGGAGTAATTATGCCAGTTCCAGTTCTGGAACAGGGGATGGGGTTTTATTCAAATCTCTTCATTGTACCAAAGAAGGAGAATTCCTTCAGACCAGTTCTGGATCTAAAAATATTGAATCGTTATGTAAGGATACCAACATTCAAAATGGTAACTGTAAGGACTATCCTGCCTTTTGTTCAGCAAGGGCATTATATGTCTACAATAGATTTACAGGATGCATATCTGCATATTCCGATTCATCCAGATCACTATCAGTTTCTGAGATTCTCTTTCCTAGACAAGCATTACCAGTTTGTGGCTCTGCCGTTTGGCCTAGCAACAGCTCCAAGAATTTTTACAAAGGTTCTCGGTGCCCTTCTGTCTGTAATCAGAGAACAGGGTATTGTGGTATTTCCTTATTTGGACGATATCTTGGTACTTGCTCAGTCTTTACATTTAGCAGAATCTCATACGAATCGACTTGTGTTGTTTCTTCAAGATCATGGTTGGAGGATCAATTTACCAAAAAGTTTATTGATTCCTCAGACAAGGGTAACCTTTTTGGGTTTCCAGATAGATTCAGTGTCCATGACTCTATCTTTGACAGACAAGAGACGTCTAAAATTGATTTCAGCTTGTCGAAACCTTCAGTCACAATCATTCCCTTCGGTAGCCTTATGCATGGAAATTCTAGGTCTTATGACTGCTGCATCGGACGCGATCCCCTTTGCTCGTTTTCACATGCGACCTCTTCAGCTCTGTATGCTGAACCAATGGTGCAGGGATTACACAAAGATATCTCAAATAATATATTTAAAACCGATTGTACGACACTCTGACGTGGTGGACAGATCACCATCGTTTAGTTCAGGGGGCTTCTTTTGTTCTTCCGACCTGGACTGTAATTTCAACAGATGCAAGTCTTACAGGTTGGGGAGCTGTGTGGGGGTCTCTGACGGCACAAGGGGTTTGGGAATCTCAGGAGGTGAGATTACCAATCAATATTTTGGAACTCTGTGCAATTTTCAGAGCTCTTCAGTCTTGGCCTCTTCTGAAGAGAGAATCGTTCATTTGTTTTCAGACAGACAATGTCACAACTGTGGCATACATCAATCATCAAGGAGGGACTCACAGTCCTCTAGCTATGAAAGAAGTATCTCGAATTCTGGTTTGGGCGGAATCCAGCTCCTGTCTAGTTTCTGCGGTTCATATCCCAGGTATAGACAATTGGGAAGCGGATTATCTCAGTCGCCAAACGTTGCATCCGGGCGAATGGTCTCTTCACCCAGAGGTATTTCTTCAGATTGTTCAAATGTGGGGACTTCCAGAAATAGATCTGATGGCCTCTCATCTAAACAAGAAACTTCCCAGGTATCTGTCCAGATCCAGGGATCCTCAAGCGGAAGCAGTGGATGCATTGTCACTTCCTTGGAAGTATCATCCTGCCTATATCTTTCCGCCTCTAGTTCTTCTTCCAAGAGTGATCTCCAAGATTCTGAAGGAATGCTCGTTTGTTCTGCTGGTAGCTCCAGCATGGCCTCACAGGTTTTGGTATGCGGATCTTGTCCGGATGGCTTCTTGCCGACCGTGGACTCTTCCGTTAAGACCAGACCTTCTGTCGCAAGGTCCTTTTTTCCATCAGGATCTCAAGTCCTTAAATTTAAAGGTATGGAGATTGAACGCTTGATTCTTAGTCAAAGAGGTTTCTCTGACTCTGTGATTAATACTATGTTACAGGCTCGTAAATCTGTATCTAGGGAGATATATTATAGAGTCTGGAAGACTTATATTTCTTGGTGTCTTTCTCATCATTTTTCCTGGCATTCTTTTAGAATTCCGAGAATTTTACAGTTTCTTCAGGATGGTTTAGATAAAGGTTTGTCCGCAAGTTCCTTGAAAGGACAAATCTCTGCTCTTTCTGTTCTTTTTCACAGAAAGATTGCTATTCTTCCTGATATTCATTGTTTTGTACAAGCTTTGGTTCGTATAAAACCTGTTATTAAGTCAATTTCGCCTCCTTGGAGTTTGAATTTGGTTCTGGGGGCTCTTCAAGCTCCTCCATTTGAACCTATGCATTCATTGGACATTAAATTACTTTCTTGGAAAGTTTTGTTCCTTTTGGCCATCTCTTCTGCCAGAAGAGTTTCTGAATTATCTGCTCTTTCTTGTGAATCTCCTTTTCTGATTTTTCACCAGGATAAGGCGGTGTTGCGAACTTCTTTTGAATTTTTACCTAAGGTTGTGAATTCCAACAACATTAGTAGAGAAATTGTGGTTCCTTCATTATGTCCTAATCCTAAGAATTCTAAGGAGAAATCATTGCATTCTTTGGCTGTAGTTAGAGCTTTGAAATATTATGTTGAAGCTACTAAGACTTTCCGAAAGACTTCTAGTCTATTTGTTATCTTTTCCGGTTCTAGGAAAGGTCAGAAGGCCTCTGCCATTTCTTTGGCATCTTGGTTGAAATCTTTAATCCATCATGCTTATGTCGAGTCGGGTAAAACTCCACCTCAAAGGATTACAGCTCATTCTACTAGGTCAGTTTCTACTTCCTGGGCATTTAGGAATGAAGCTTCGGTTGATCAGATTTGCAAAGCAGCAACTTGGTCTTCTTTGCATACTTTTACTAAATTCTACCATTTTGATGTGTTTTCTTCTTCTGAAGCTGTTTTTGGTAGAAAAGTACTTCAGGCAGCTGTTTCAGTTTGAATGTTCTGCTTATATTTTCAGTTTTTTTCATTATAAAATTTAAATTATTTTGGGTGTGGATTATTTTTCAGCTGAATTGGCTGTCTTTATTTTATCCCTCCCTCTCTAGTGACTCTTGCGTGGAAAGATCCACATCTTGGGTATTCATTATCCCATACGTCACTAGCTCATGGACTCTTGCTAATTACATGAAAGAAAACATAATTTATGTATGAACTTACTTTCATTTCTTTCATATTAGCAAGAGTCCATGAGGCCCACCCTTTTTGTGGTGGTTATGATTTTTTTGTATAAAGCACAATTATTCCAATTCCTTATTTTTTATGCTTTTGCACTTTTTTTTTATCACCCCACTTCTTGGCTATTCGTTAAACTGATTTGTGGGTGTGGTGAGGGGTGTATTCGTAGGCATTTTGAGGTTTGGGAAACTTTGCCCCTCCTGGTAGGAATGTATATCCCATACGTCACTAGCTCATGGACTCTTGCTAATATGAAAGAAATGAATTTATCAGGTAAGTTCTTACATAAATTATGTTTTTTTTTCTGCATAAATGTTTTGAAGAGGATCTATTTAAATAGCCCATAAAGTTGTTTTTTTTTTTTTTTAAATGTATAGTTTTGCTTATTTTTAAATAAAATTGCTCTGATTTTCAGACTCCTAACCAAGCCCCAAAGTTTTATGAGAATACTGTCAGCTACCTTCTCCAGCTTCCTACTGTTTGTGTAAAGGGTCTTTTCATATGCAAAATAAGGGGGAGGGGGGTGTCTTATTTGCCACTTGCAGTGGGCTTTCCAGCTACCTTTTCAACAGAGCTAAACTGACAGCTTCTAAGTAAGTTTATAAACAGTTTTATTCTGGATTTTTATATCAGTATCTGTGCATCTTATTCTTTATAGTAGTGTCTATTACATGCAGTTATATGAAAATTGGTGTATACTGCCCCTTTAAGCAGCCAGTTAGGGTACTTGTCACAGAACAAACTTAGGGTGTGTGCATCTGTCTTGTGCAGGCACATTCATGTTATTTTCCTTTTTCAGCTAAAGGAAGTTCTATAAAATCTCATGAGATCACAGCAAAGGCGCAAAGCATTACCTCAGCACAGCTGATGGGCTATTGTTTTTTTTGTTTTGTTTTTTTCAACTTGCAGCTGAAGTATAACTCTTTATACAGCACTTACTCTGGTGAGCTGAAGAAATCTGAGGTAAAATATCTTGCTTTTTTACATAGAGATGCTCAGGTGATATTTTCTTGTCAGCTTTTTACAGTTATACTGCATCAGTTTCAAGTGATTTAGCATATGAGTATTATGTCCCTTTAAATGTTGTTTTCCATTAGATAAAATATAGGGACTCGCATACCTAACAAAATATTCTAAGTGGAATAAAGGTTTACATTTAAAATGCAGTTCTTATAAAGCAGACACATCTAATTATTCTGGCATTACCCAAACACTACATATTTTTGGCATAAAGTTATTAAATTAAATTTGGCTTGGATAAAGTCATTGTTTTAGTTGATAGCCATAATAAAAATATTATAAATCAATAAATAGTTATTTTACTAGTCAGGAATCAGTTTCTTAAATATTCAGATAGAGCATCTACTTTTAAACAATTTTCCAATTTATTTCTATTATCTTATTTACTTCAGTCTCTTGGTTTCCTTTGTTGAAAAGTATTCATGGGAAGGTTCAGCAGCTTAGGGATAGCTGCTGATTGGTGGCTGCACATATACTGTATGTCTCCTAACTTTAGGTACCAGAGTTCCAAATGGTTTAACCCTTTGAGTGCTAATGATGGCTGTCATGAGCACTCTCCCACCTTGAGGGAGATCTGGGGGCTCCTTACTGCTCCTACCCCGGCGATCGTGCCTGTAGAGTGACAGGCATCGCCGAAGCTTCACGTGATGCGCGGTGACGTCACGAGCAATTACGTGATGACATCACTGCACAACTTTATTTATACTTAGCAATGTTAAGTATAGGAGGAGGGGGCATGCTGCTTAGATGCCTGTATCTCAGGCATCTAAGCAGCTACAGACCCCCAAGACCCACTGTTGGAAAGGTAATTGCCTAACCTTTCCAACAGTGTAAGTCTTGGGAGTCTTTAAAAAAAAAAAAAAAAAAAAGTAAAAAAAAAAAGTTTTTCAAAAATAAAAAAAAGAAAATATTAGCACCCAGGTGGGAAATGGCTTAGCAGCCCAAGGGTTAAACTCCTGTATGGATGTGGATTTGTTCATAAAATAGTTTAAAAACCTTTCTTTCAAATTTTTAATTTTTTACTAAATAAGATTACTTTGTATACATTACCTATTAGAAATATGTTTTTTTATAAATGGTTTGAAACAGATTATGCATTATTCTATCATTAGATAACATGAGTATAGGAATATTTGAAAATTTTGTTAAGTGGCATTTTCCTTTTTAAGGCAGCTTGTGAACTTGACTAGGGGTTAATTACGTGGTCAATTTTCTATTGGTTCATTTTCCTTTATAAAGTTGACACCTTGATCCCTCTGATTATCAGTGATCAACTGCTTACCCAGCATGAAACGCGTCTGATGTTGAGGGACTTGGTTACCCCACTACAGTCTTGTTCTTATAAACATATGTATCTATGTGTTGGATACCTGTTTGTTTTTAAACAGTGGATTGAATACATTTTGTATACTTTTATCTCTTTTGTTTAGATGTGTTCTCTCTTCAGAAGTGACAGGAACATTGAGCCTTTCTATATATACACATACATCCACACACACACAAATATATACATACATACATACATACATGTACATTCACATATACTGTATATTTTTATTTGTGTGAATTAGAATACTAGAACAACCATTTTAGGATATATACAGGGCCTCTTAGCTGTAAATTAGGAACGTTGTATCCAATTGCCAAATTCTGAGAAATAAAAAGGATTCAGGCTCTTTGCAAATACACACAATGAAGAGTAATTGCTACCTCTGCTGGTGTTTGCTTGAGATAATTTCTTTTTTCCACCCAGTCAGCATCACTGCGCAGGCGAATGTCACTTGGGGATGTGAGCCTCTCACACAGTCCTGGGGCAGTGACAGACTATCGTTGTTTACTTTGATTGCAGTTTTGATTCATCTCGCTATGGAGGCAGAGCACTAAGCCTGAATTTGCCATTTCCCTTATGCTTCAAAAAATAGGGAAATACTTACATTGGGTTTGCACATTTGTTCCAGAAAAAGATTATTATTCCTGAGAAGGGGCATATATTTGTGTGTGTCTGCCTGTCTATCTCTGTCTGTCTATCTAACTCTATCTGTCTATCTAACTCTATCTATCTCATCTCAGGTAGGACTACCTCATCAAGAACAAGTATAGTATAAACAAAACTAAAGTGTTCTAATGATAAAACCTTTTCAGCCACAGTATTAAAAAAAAAAAAATACAAAATCAGTAATAATCCTGTACAATAATAAAAGACAAAATAATGCAAAAAGTGTATTTTCTTTGACTTTATATTAAAAACAAAAATCACAATATAAAATCAAAACAGAAGTAAGTGGGAACATAAATTGTTTTTTCAAACATTAAATAAATCTGGTGAAGTAATAAACAGATTCAGTGCACAAAAAAGACCTCACATGCAAAAACAGTGGCCACACAGCAAATAAGCAGATCATACAATCATTTGTTAAACCCAGCGCACAGGCTGTAATGTGACAAATGTCTCAGTGCTGCAGACCAGGTCATAGTATGCAAAGTGTCAAAATGTCAGTAAATAAAGTTTTATCTTAATCCGGATATTATCATGTGCAGCACTGTTCACTTATTTATACCAATCTACAATGTAAATGTTGTATGTACTTGTGCTCTACATAACACAATACATATAGGTTATTTCATGTTGCAGAAAATAAATAAAAATTGCATTTCACATGTAACGTAACTCAGCGCATCACCTGCACATCACAAGTAAATTATAACACCTTGTTCTGGCACACAATGATAAAATCCTGACCGTAAATCCATAATACTGATTGGGAATTGGGTAAATTTGTTCTTTACCAGCTCCTTGTGGGACGATGTACACTCCCCCAAATATGTTTCTTATCAGACACACTTCCCATCAGCTCAATAGTAAAGATGTATATTGTCCAGAAAGCAGAAAACTTCAATTGAATTATACACAGTAGAACTGCATAATGAACAGGTGCATAATAAAAGACAATGCAATAGTGCTTACTCTGAATTTTAAATTAGCAGTTAATGTTTTTCTAACAAATTTAAAAATTGAGTTCACTTTGCTGGCCCCCTTTATCACGTGACTGCCATCATCCAATCACAGACTCATATAAAAAGACTGTGCACTAATGAAAGTAAATTGGAAAGGCTCCTAACTGCCATATAGTATCCTTTGCTGTACATCGCCTCTCCGAACCAGTGGTTGATGTCACACACAGATGACACATTTTTAGATCCCTCCTTCAACTACAAGAAATAACATTTTGAAAACTATATGCTCTCACCAAAAATAAGTATGTCTATAAGGGTGTCAGGAAAAAAAGTATAAATAATAATATGAAGAAGTCTATCCTTGATGATAAAAGTAATGTTTTTACAGTGATAGGGCACAGTCTCCTCTTGATTGATCTGAGGAAGAAAAGGCAGACCATAAACAATCACTGTAAATACATTTTCAATCATTTAAAATCCAGTGAGTGAGTATTTAACCCCTTAATGACCGGACCATTTTTCAATTTTCTTACCCTTAATGACAATGGCTATTTTTACATTTCTGCAGTGTTTGTGTTTAGCTGTAATTTTCCTCTTACTCATTTACTGTACCCATACATATTATATACCGTTTTTCTCGCCATTAAATGGACTTTCTAAGGATACCATTATTTTCATCATATCTTATAATTTCCTATAAAAAAAATATAAAATATGAGGAAAAAATTGAAAAAAACACACTTTTTCTAACTTTGACCCCCAAAATCTGTTACACATCTACAATCACCAAAAAACACCTATGCTAAATAGTTTCTAAATTTTGTCCTGAGTTTAGAAATACCCAATGTTTACATGTTCTTTACTTTTTTTGCAAGTTATAGGGCCATAAATACAAGTAGCACTTTGCTATTTCCAAACAACTTTTTTTCAAAATGAGCTCTAGTTACATTGGAACCCTGATATCTGTCAGGAATACCTGAATATCCCTTGACATGTATATATTTTTTTTTAGAAGACAACCCAAAGTATTGATCTAGGCCCATTTTGGTATATTTCATGCCACCATTTCACCGCCAAATGTCATCAAATAAAAAAAAAAGTTCACTTTTTCACAAATTTTGTCACAAACTTTAGGTTTCCCACTGAAATTATTTACAAACAGCTTCTGCAATTAAGGCACAAATGGTTGTAAATGCTTCTTTGGGATCCCCTTTGTTCAGAAATAGCAGACTTATATGGCTTTGTGGTTGCTTTTTGGTAAGTAGAAGGCCGCTAAATGCTGCTGCGCACCACACGTAAATTATGCCCAGCAGTTAAGGGGTTAAATTAGGTAGCTTGTAGGGAGCTTGCAGGGTTAATTTTAGCTTTAGGGTAGAGATCAGCCTCCCACCTGACACATCCCACCCCCTGATCCCTCCCAAACAGTTCTCTTCCCTCCCCCACCCCACAATTGTCCCCGCCATCTTAAGTACTGGCAGAAAGTCTGCCAGTACTAAATAAAAGGAGTTTTTATTTTTTTTAATAAAAAAAAATAAAATGTTTTAGCTGTGATGGACTCCTGCCTTAGCCCCAACCTCCATGATCCCCCCCCCCCAGCAATCTAACCCTCTCCCCTACCTAATTGCCGCCATCTTGGGTACTGGCAGCTGTCTGCCAGTACCCAATTTGCCCCCCAAAAAAGTGTTTTTAATTATTATTTTTTATTACTAATTTATTTTTTTCTGTAGTGTAGCAGCCCCCCACAATACCCCAACCCCCTCCCCCTCCCAGATCCTCATATATATATATATTTCCCCCCCTCTTCCCACTCATTGGTGTCAGTGTGTTTAGGTGATCGCGGGCGTGCGCGCGCACGCGCACGCGCGCACCCGCACGCTCCCGGCACCCGGCGTGCACATTGCACTAACAGGAGCCGGATGCCGGGTAGCGATGGGCCGCCCACCCGCCTCCCTGTTGCGCTCCCACCCACCAACGAACCGGCCGCATCGCTACCGGTGCAGAGAGGGCCACAGAGTGGCTCTCTCTGCATCGGATGCTTTCTAAGGGTATTGCAGGATGCCTCAATATCAAGGCATCACTGCAATACCCTGAGAGCTGCTGGAAGCGATTGCGATCGCTTCCAGCACTCTCTTAGACAAGTGACGTACCAGGTACGTCCATTGTCACTAACTGCAAGTTTTTGCAGGACGTACCTGGTACGTCACTTGTCATTAAGGGGTTAAAGGGCCATAATACCCAAATATTTAAACACTTGAAAGTGATGCAGCATAGCTGTAAAAAGCTGACTAGAAAATATCTCCTGAACAACTCTATGTAAAAAAGAAAGATATTTTACCTCAAAAGTTCCTCAGTAGCCACCTCCCATTGTAAAGGATTTCTAAGCAGCATATTAGTGTGTCTGTTCCGGGATATCTTAGGGGATGAGCCTTGTGAACTCTCATATTATTTCACCAATCAGGTAAAGGAAGCTTACTATGAAATCTCATGAGAGTTAAGTCAAATCTCATGAGATCACAGTAAGAGTTCATGACCTCAGAACTGCTGATGCTGATTGGCTGCTGTTCATTTCTTCATTTTTTTTTTTTTTTTTTTTTTACCTGCAGCTGGGAGCAGGTGAAGTATAACTTTTTACACAGAACTTACTCTGCTGAGCTGAGGAGATTGTGAGGTAAAATATTTTCCTTTTTTACATAGAGATGCTCAGGTGATATTTTCCTGTCAGCTTTTTACAGTTATACTGCATCAGTTTCAAGTGATTTAGCATATGAGTATTATGTCCCTTTGAAAGTAAATTTTAAGGAACAATATTAATGCCATGGATTCCAATTATACGAATATTTTTAGTATATATATATCAATTATCCCAAATAGTTAGCTCTAGCAGGATCAAACAGTAATAAGTTAACAGTAACATTGCTCCTTAAGTTTTGACTGTCTTTTATTATTAGAGACTGTTTCTGTCTATTTTAATCCATTGTATATGTTTTTTACAGCACATACTTCAAGATGACAATATGAATGTATTTTGCCCTGGCTAGAAAGAAACTACGGTAGCCCACACAGCTCATCTATTAGGTGTAACTCAATGTGGTAACAGATTCAGTTTATGTTTTCTTTTTGAATTTACATGCATCAGTTTACTCTGTGTATTTTGGTAATAATTGATTTGGTGTAACTAACTAAATCATTTTGTCTAACAGAGGTGTCAAAAAAACTGAATCTATCGATGTCCATTACTGTGATTCTCATCATTTAAATACTGACAGCTGCTTTTAATCTGTGACCCTGAGCACTTGCTATTTAAGCCAGTAGCTCCGGGTCACAGATATGTCTATGAGTAAGGCTATTCCCTAAGCCGAAACGCGTAAGACACTTTGTCTTAGGAGCTGTCAGACTCGTCTCTGTGGATTTTAACATCTGAACAAATAAAGCTCAAAACTTGATTTAACACAAGTGCCTTGTAGTCCTGCTTGGTCTTTTTGCTAAATGAATATTTTTAGTCGCTAAGGTTTTTTTTTTTTTTAATTTATTATATTTTATACTTTCATCCCTTTTACCGTCTCGCATCTTCCTCTGGCCTCTGTTCATTTCCTGCTTCTGTTATGTTACACGTAAGAGCGGTCCCACGCGCTCTTACGTGTTCATCCGTGCGCATTCTTGTGAAGTTAAATTTATTGTGCACGCATGCTTAGTGCTGATGCGTGAACTCATTCGCTGTTTCCCTGTTGAGGTCAATGCGCATTCGTGTCTCATGGATGCGCTTCTAGACAGAGTATATTCACTGAGACACACATGCGCAATTGAAGGTGGGGGCGTAGAGTGTAATTTTCAGACGCCACTGGGGGACCAATAGAAATAGTTAAAACGATATTCGTCATCTGAAAATAAATGGGTTTTTTTGGAGGCAGGCGGAGGAACGGCGATATAGTGATCCGAATTCAAAGGTACATTTATGTGATAAATATAGAATATTTTTTTAAAAATCATGAATTAAACTCAACTTATTTTGAGCTGTATTTTGCTTTGTGACATAGAGGTGCAGACAACTTTCACTTTAAATTATTTTGATACACATACAGTATATGTATTTATATTCCGAGTGGTAAATACATGTTTATTGCAGAGGATTTTTACCCGCACATGCAGTTGTTATCTCACCAGTAAAGAAATCATTTGCAGTTTAGAGAAATCTGTTTCCTGTGAGACACACAGATGGTTAAACCCATTTAAGTGACCCAGTAAGACATTTGTTATATTCCACCACTAACATTGAACTGACATGTACATCCCAATTGCACCTGCTGTGTTTTGAGCAGGAATATGTATTCCTCAGTGTCCTCAGATTCATGTTCAGCCTGGCATCTAAAACCTCACATAGCAGTCTGATAATCTGTTGTCCAACCTAAGGCCCAAGGGCCAGAATACAGCAACCACCATCACTTTATCAGATTCTCCATATCCTCATTTTATAATACATTTTCTCTTACCATTTACTAAAATGCACCCTTCTAACTGTACAAAAGCAAGGCATATGGGGTATATAATACAACCGTCAGAACTTGTTACTATTTTGCATTGCCTCATTCCTGGTTTGAAAGTTTTTAGTTTATACAGAGCTCCCAACTGTCCCGCATTTTGTGGGACCGTCCCGGAGTTTTGTTCCTCCCTCGGTTTATACACAGCTCCCAGCTGTCCTGCATTTTGTGGGACTGTCCTGGGGTTTTGTTCCTCCCTTGGTTTATACAGAGCTCCCAGCTGTCCTGCATTTTGTGGGACTGTCCCAGGGTTTTGTTCCTCCCTCGGTTTATACAGAGCTCCCAGCTGTCCTGCATTTTGTGGGACTGTCCTGGGGTTTTGTTCCTCTCTCAGCTCTAATTACCCGGTTTGTGTCCCAGTTTCTGTTTAAACATGATACTACTCTAGCCTCACTGTAATGCTCAAACCTCACCACAACATACCTAGACGGCACCGCAGGACAGACCAACTCTTGTGTAACCTAGCTCCACCCCCAACCTCCTAAACTTCACAGGATATCCCTGATTCAGCACTGACCCTCCAGTCCTAGTAACAAAGAGACTGCAAATCAGAAGGTAGGTGTATTTCTAGTTTTGGTGCGCCTGTAATTATATACAGTACCATTGTGGAGAGCTTCCAACTGTCCCATATTTTGCTGGATTATTATCGTTTTGAAGATTTGTCCCATGTCCTTTCCACCACATTCCCTTCCCTATAAATATTCAGAGATTGCTCAGCCTTTTGTTTTTAAAATGATTTATAAAATATGGTCACCGCCTCTCAGGGTGAAAGATAATTCCATGGTTGTGACACCCTCATTTAAAGGGGTTGAACAAGTTTAATGTGTTAAAGGCAGTGAATTGCAGAATATCTGTATTCTAAATGCATATTTTCAAAAGTATTTTAAATGGACAGGTCATTGTATATAAGAAAATCTGTCGATATTATGACCCTTGACTTTGACCAATTAGGGCTACTTGTATAGGAGTTGGTGCTCCGTGACTGCACCTTTAGAACACTAGCCTTGCATGTGTGAGGAAGTACCCAGTTATCATAAGAACTGCTGTTTTAGGATTTCAGCAAGAAGGTTCACAACACACACTGAAGGTTGTAGCTAGAGGAGGAGGAGGTGCAAACTAGTAAGTCTGTAGATGTGACCACATTACACATCTGTAGGGGCCAGTTTTATCTAGAGCCTGCACATGATAAATATTTAGATGTTAATAAAACAGTCTGTTTAAAGGGAAAGAAAAGTCAAAATTAAAGTTTCATGTTTCAGATAGCACCTGTGATTTTAACCAACTTTCCAACTTCTATAATCAAATTGACTATGTTCTCTTGGTATCCTTGTTCAGGAGCAGCAATGCACTACAGGGAGTTACCTGAACACATGTGGTAAGCCAATGTCAAGAGGCATATGTTCCCCCACCAATCACCAGCTAGCTCCTTGTATTGCATTACTGCTACTGGGCCTACTTAGGTATACTCTTCAAAGATACCAAGAGATCAAAGCAAAATTGATTATAGAAGTAAATTGGAAGTTGTTTATCCTATTGGAATCAAGAAAGTTTAATGTTTTACTTTAAGTATTTTTTACTCTATAAAATGATACAATTAAAAAGTACAGTACTTTGTTTTAGTAGTGTGATGTTGGCATGTTATACACAGGATCAAAATGAGCCCTCCTTATTTGCAGTTAAAGCGTGCGCTTCATTAACAAGTTAAATCCATAACACTTATGCTCCTATCAATTCTCCTTGTTCTAATTATTTGCATCAGTTATTTGCTCTCACCAGGGAGCTTGTTCTTGCTTAAACTAAATGTTTTGTTGCACTTAAAGGCACGCGCTCTCATCACTATACCACTTACATTAGTTGTAATTGTCCATATGCTCCCTCCATCTTTCAAACCACGAAACAATCTGTTTGGTCACTGTTTCTGCTTTTGTTTATTTTACTAAAACTAGTCAATCAGCGTGTTCAATAACAATTTGTCACCTGCAATGGCTCAGCCAATCATATGTGACTTAAATTTTTATCACCAATATAGTTTAGGTGTCAACTGTGCAGGTATTTTTAAATTCAGCATAGATTATAGTAAATAGTTTTAATTAGTAAGGATAATATCACATGTAAATTAAATTTGAATTAGTAATAACAAAGTTGTTTAAAGGTAAATATATCCAGATTATGTGCTTTCCCCAGAAAGGCCTCTAAAGTAACCCATCCAATTCAGCTTCATAACTGGACATAATATTGATTATTGTTAGCTTTACTTGCCCAGCTAGATTTATCACCTCTTGGTGAACAATATGATGAGAGATGATGGGTAAATGTTAATCCTGTTATGGTTAAGGAATAGTGGGTAGCTTTTGTAGTTAAAGAACATTTAGCTAGAACAGCCAAAACTTGTGCAACTAAAGTTTCCCCCCTACCCCCCCCCCCTTTTATTAATCAAACATTTGGTTATTGTAATGTAGCATTCGAATATTAAATTTGAAGGGACATTATACACTAGATTTTTCTTTGCATAAACGTTTGAAGATGATCCATTTATATAGCCCATCTGGGGATGTTTTTGTAACAATGTATAGTTTCGCTTATTTTTAAATAACGTTGTGCTGCTGATTTTCAGACTCCTAACTAGGCCACAACATTTTAGATGTATACTGATGTATACAGACTCTTGCTTGATACTGTTTATATAATGGGTCTATTCATATGCACGGGAGGGGTAGGTTCTGCTCTCAGACCCTTTCAGTGGGTGTATCAGCATAATCTCATCAACAGTGCTAAACTGGGAGCTTCTAAGTAAGTTTTTAAAAGGTTTTATAATGGATTTTTTATATCAGTATCTGTGCATATTCCTCTTTTATAGTAGTGTCTATTACATGCAGTTAAATGAAAATTGTTGTATACTGTCCCTTTAACACTGAAACATTTAAATGTCAACTATAAAATGTTGGTTCTTTTTTAACTTCCTTGTAAATATATAGGAATAAAAAAAAATTGTAAAAAAATTTGACTTCTTGATTTACCATTTTCTTTTAATTAATCTTTTATTGAGGTTTTGTGCAAGAAAAAGAAACCTCCATTTTAAAGTTATGTATGCTTTTATGAGTGACTTATGGGCCCTTTGATATCGGTAATACTGGTTAGACGTGTTAGTCAAATTGAAGACCCTATTGGGTCTAACGAAAATTAGTAAGTATATAAGTATGGATATTATCAGCGGGTAAGCACCGCTCCAGATTTAAAGGGTTCCCAAGTGACAGACAGCACACACCTGATGCTCGTGGTAGAGGGCCACTGCACACACCTCTCTGTAATATGTAGACAACTGATTTCCACAGCACCAAAAAATGATAGGAAAATTGTTAAATAAACTTAGCCTTTATTGTTCCATTTCAGCACTTGGCACACAGCAGCAAAAAAAGCGACGTTTCGGGCTGTTAACCCTTACTCATGCTTAAAGGGGGGGGGGGGGGGAGAAATGATGATGAACAAGTACTAAAGAAGTTAGGCGGAAAATAGATAAAATAATACAGTGGAATAGTACCACTATATACATCATGTTACTATTATTTTGCTAGCTAAGTTAAATGCGCTCAATTACCATGTGGGGGGGGGGGGGGGCATGTGTTCAAACTGGTTTATAGTGAACCTATCTCGCTGTGAAAATTAAACTGTAGGCGCTGCTATTTAGGTAGTAGTTCTCAAAATAATAGGTTTCATAACAAGGACGTAGATCGCTTTATTTAAAAAAGAAAAATTAGTCATATAGGACAATGACCAAATAGAACCTACGCTCTCCATATTCAGCATTGCATCAGCAGCTCACTAGAGCTGCTGGTGCAATGCCGCCTCCTGCAGACTCGTGGCCAATGGGCCGCCAGCAGGGAGGTGTCAATCAACCCGATCGTACTCGGCTCAGAGCAGGCGAACAGGGTTATGGAGCTTGATAAATGGGCCTCTATAGGTAAAGAGCTAAGAGCACCAGATCAACCCTTATTATAGTTAGGTATGAGTCGGCTGTTTTATCTTAAAATTTAAGGTCCTCCCCCACAGTGGAACTAAGAGATGTAACAAAAAAAAAAATATATATATATATATGTGTTTCCATGCAAGGTTAGCACTCTAGCATAACTTCTTAGAGCCTGAGTCACAAATGAATATAGGTATACAAAAAAGACTCTTCTCTCTTTTTCCTAGGTTTTTCAACATTTATTTTCCAACGTTTCGGCCCCAACCTGGGCCTTTGTCAAGGTAACATACAATGCACACTAACACAATATTTATACCCTGTTAAACCACTCCCCCACTCACTCAGGTGATGCTCTATGACCCTGTGATTCTCTGATTTTCTTAAGGTAGAATCTGAATTCAGTTCACTTAACTGATTACTGGTAGAGAAAAGGAAAATTCCAGTTATCAGCCTGTGATTCTCTGAATTTCTTAAGGTAGAATCTGAATTCAGTTCACTTAACTGATTACTGGTAGAGAAAAGGAAAATTCCAGTAATCAGTTAAGTGAACTGAATTCAGATTCTACCTTAAGAAAATCAGAGAATCACAGGGTCATAGAGCATCACCTGAGTGACTGGGGGAGTGGTTTAACAGGGTATAAATATTGTGTTAGTTTGTTTGTATGTTACCTTGACAAAGGCCCAGGTTGGGGCCGAAACGTTGGAAAATAAATGTTGAAAAAGAGGGAAGAGTCTTTTCTGTTTATATATTTATTGGGCAAATCAGTGGCTCATCCATTGGTCCGCCCGCAGGCACCTTTAGGTTAGAGCAAGTGTAGTGCACTATTCCTATACTCTAATTACTCTAATCTATGTTAACTAAGCTAGGTAAACTATACTGTATAATATCTACTGGCCAGAGAACCTCTGTCAACATGCATTACTCCAACATTATGTTGGTATAAGAGATTTGAAAGAGTTAATGAGTTGGGCTTTGCAAGATATGGTCTACTAATAATACAGATTATAAGGACATGCTGACCTTTTGTAGTTTTTAACTTCAGCTTGTTGATGTGCCATTTATTGAATTAAATATAGGGTAGGGCTCATATCCTAATGAGTTGTATAAAACTGTCTTAGCGACACTCGAAACCTAAGTGCATGTAATATTAAATAATATTGTCATTTTAACTGAATCAATGCATAGCATAAGGTGTACTTAAAGGACCAGTCAACACAGTAGATTTGCATAATCAACAAATGCAAGACAACAAGACAATACAATAGCACTTCAAATGAGTAGTAGATTCTTTTTCTTACAATTGTAAAAGTTATGTCTTTTTCCACTCCCCCTGTACCATGTGACAGCCATCAGCCAATCACAAATGCATACACGTACCATGTGACAGCCATCAGCCATTCACAAATGCATACACACTTGCACATGCTCAGTAGGAGCTGGTGACTCAAAAAGTTTAAGTATAAAAAGACTGTGCACATTTTGTTAAATTAAGTAATTTGAAAAGTTGTTTAAAATAGCATGCTCTATCTGAATAATGAAAGTTTCATTTTGATTGAGTGTCCCTTTAAAAAAAAAAAACACTCACTTTAAACATTGCTTAGAGAAACAATTTCTCAGTTATTTTCCCCCCTGACTAGATATACTAAGACTTTAGGAAACAGTCAGAGTAAGTGAAAAGAGAACATAACAACTGAAGCGGCTAATAAATGAGCAAGCCACAAAATAAAATCTATAAACAAAACATTTGTTGTGGTGGACTATGTACCAGCTAGAACCAAGTTAAAATGTAAGTTTTAACAATAGCAAAGCACTTGATGTTTTCAGCCTCACAGACTTCAAGCAACCGATCAATTATACAGCAAGAGTAATGAGACTTCTGCCCTCTGGCGCATGAGTGACGTTAGCCTTAACATAATTAGGGCCACCACCAACTAAAAGGTCAAACTTGTACTCTGATATTATATGAATTAATATAACCTGTGCAGAGAAAACGCCATATATAACAACACAGATGTAAGAAAAAAGGAAAGCACATAACGCATCCTAGCAATAATTGTCGTTTTCACATAGTGGTCAATGTTCTGAAGCGGCATAAGCAACTGCTAGCATTTAGGTAATCACTCAGAACTCAAGCAGTTAGCATAAATATCAGATTGTCTATCCCACTCCTGCCCTCAGCCTGTATGACTCTGACTGTTGTATGAAGTTCTTGCTGAGGACAACTTCTTTGAGATATCTTCTGAGACTTGTGCACCAACATCCGCCCATTGTGTCAGGCCCTAAGGCTCTCAGAGACATTCGGGAGACCTGTTATTTTCCCAGGTATAGAGGAGAGCGTGGGTTGGGGCTGTGAGCTTTTTGAGCTTTTTGAGTACACCAGGTGCTCAGAGGGGTATATTTTATGGGCTGTTCTTTTGTTTTACAGAGCCCATTGTGGATAGTGTCTCCCATTAAATGGCCAGCTGCATATTGATGATTCCGGTTACGCAGGCTGTCATCATTATCTTTCCCTTTTGGTGTTTAGGACATAATGAGCTGTGCTAAAGGCAGACCTTATCTCCTGAATGAGGGAGCGCTGATGGCAGTCCAATGTAGCCATCAAACTGCATAGCGCTCTGGCGATGTGAGTCTCCATACTGGATAGCCTTGTGGCAGCTATTTGTGAATGTCCCTTGCTTTGGGAAGACTGCGGCAGTTCTATAGTGTTCTAATGGCGGTGCTTACCTCAGTGCAGGAGAGGAGCTGGTTAAAGATGGCGGACGTTCGTGCTCTTTAAAAACTGCACACTCTGGCTTGTATTAAGTACTCTGAGCGACTCAATTTCATATCGCTTCAACCGATATCCTCACAGATTAACACAGGTGCAGGACAATGGTCCCAGGCTGCAGTTGTAGTATGTCATCTCAAACTGGTATGCTACAGCTCGTCCATGGAGATTTTGCTGCAGCTCGCCTAGGGTGATTTTTGCGGTCGCTTGGCTCCAAAGTCCTCTCCAGGTCCCGCTTTATAGTTGTTAGGCATTGGTGTAAGCAAATTGGGCATGTAGTTCAGGCTCTATGAAAGGTAGCATGGGTCTTTTGAGATTTATTTGCTCCATTTTCTAGAGAGCTCTGAAGCTCTGCGTCCATCTAAATTTACCATTTTATTGTAATGCATTTAGATACTACTGATTTACCCCTGCCTAAAAAAAAGGTCTGGACTTGTTTTGGAATGTATTACTAACTGGCCTTATCCCAATGAATGGGTACATCTAACCCAGAGTCTGCATTTTTTTTTTTGCTGGACCATTGAATATATGTTAGATATGTTAGAAGTTCTGTTGCCTAAAATAGAAAAAAAGTTACGCAAACACACTTCTTCTCAGCAATTCATTAGGAAGGTACACACTGCTGGCTTATAAGTAGATCTGCACAGAGGAGAAAGACATGAGTTGGTTATACCAAGGCAGAGGTGGAACAGGGGACCAAGAAAGCACATGAAAAAGCCATTGGGTGGACATTCCTTGTCTAACCTTCTAGAACAGGGACGGGGAACCTTGGCACTCCTGATGTTTCATAACTACATTAACCATAATACTTAGGCACTCCCTGAAGTCCAGCCAAGTGACGCCTGTCGAGGTCTTCTCTCTTTCTGGAAAATTACACATTGCTTCACGGGAGTAAGGAGAAAGCTTTGTGTCCATTTGAGTGCTTACATTTGCACGCATAATTGCAAGGAACTTGTCATAGATGTCCACCGGATTCTCTTTACTTATAACGTGTCTCTTCAAGTGTTAAAAGTTTGCTAATTACTTGTGTAATAATATAGCTTTTTTGGCTGTAACCTTTTACCACTGTATTGCATAGAGCTTTCGGTCCAACAACTTAGATCCCATTATAACACCTGCCCAGACTATACCCCGTGTATTTTTCCACGGGGGAGTCTGTGAGCAGCAGGGTGTAGTTGCTTGGCCTACTGCTTTACGTTATCCAATTTTATGTCTACTTTCATACTCTCACTATTCACACAGCTAACGGTTTATATTCTGTTAATTCTGCATTTATTTCTGTGTGTATAAATTTGTAAAATAGGGTGTATTGCTGATTGCTTAGATCCCTTTTTGATGATTTGCCCAGGAAATACCTCCATCCCAGTTTTGTGGGGGTCCTGTGAGCAGCTGGGTGTAGCTTTTCAGTGTACATCTCTATACATGTTATCACTCTGCTGTAAGTGCTTGCACTACTAGGTACCCTGGCTTTCCTGACCGGTCAGGTTTTGTACACAATATTTCTATGGTCTTGTAAGACACTTAGATTGTCTAGTATGTTTGCCCTACGCATCTAGATAACTTATTTTGTGCATCCTCTAGGACAGTGCTTTCCAAACTCTGTGTCGTGACACATTAGTGTGTCGGCGGCAGTTTGTAGGTGTGTCCCTGCTTTAGCACAAATTTTTTTAATTTAAATTTTTGGGGGGTTTACGACTTTCCGCTTGCCTTCTACGCATATCACATGATTGATACCTAGTGGGTCACAGATCATCTTAACCTATTGGCGCAGCTAGGCAGGAACTGAAACTATTCCCATTGGCGGCTTATGCAAGTGTCTTTATCTCATATTCCACCAAATATTCAGAAACTGTGTTCATCCCATCAACCTCATACATTCCATTAAAATAGTAATTAGCTATTGGTGTTATTAAACTTTTTTTTAATTCTTGCATATACATACTGTTACTTGTAAATACATTTTGTTATTATATAATTTATGTACTGTATGTGTCTATCTCTTAAAACAAGTTTGTTTAACCTCCTGTTTGCTAGTAAAATTGAATTACTATGTCGCAAAATGATGTAAGTCTAAAAAGTGTTTCACCAACATTAAAAGTTTGGAAAGCTCTGCTCTAGGAGGATGCGGTGTGTTTATAAATTAAAGTGAATGTCAATTTTTCCGGTTTGGATGATATATTTATGTAGACAAACATCCAATTAAGGATACCGCCAATATAATTTTTTTAATAAAACTTTTAATTTGTTTTTAATTTTATATAGTAAATATCGTTCATTTACTTTACCCGCTCCTCCCACTCACTGTTTCCTTATTCTCCTCCATATTACGTATTCAGCGGTCCCACCCGCTGTTTACGTATCAGCAATGCGCGCTCCCGTTTAAGTCTGCCATTGTGCATGCGTTACTCCTGTTTCCGCTGTCAAACAACATAGTATTCATTGAATCAGTACATTCAATGAATACTATCGTTGCGAAGCGAAGGACAGGATCTCCTACCCCCAGCCTGTAATACCGCTAATTAGAAGTAAAATACTCTGTATACTAGTCTATACTTCTATACTAAAAAAACTCTGTATACTAGTCTATTGCGCATGCGCGAAATGTGCACTCGCTTACGCTAATGAGCTGAGAACCACAATAGAACGCAAGTGCAAGAATGACTCATTAAGGGGGTGGGTCCCCCTGTGGTTAGAGCCGTTATTGGCTCAGAAGACGTCCATTATAATCAACACGAACGGAGCGCGAATGCCGGGTGGAGGATGAGAATAATGGGAAACAACATAAATTATTAAAAATAAAGGTATATATTTAAATATTTACAAATTGATGAATGAAAGTCCAGTTTTTTATAAACAACTGTTACAGAGAACCTTAGTCATGAAGCTGACTTTACATTCACTTTAAATTGCTGTACCAATACATTGTTACTATGCTTACTTAAGTAAAGGAGCTGTGTATTTTTGTGATAAGAGTGCTTAATTCCCTGTATTTTTCTAAACAAAATATTTTTTTCTTCCTCTCTCATATATTTTTTTTTTATATATTCCTCAAAATAGTCTGCACCACAGCCTTACTTGGCATTTTTTAGAAGGTAGTGTACTATTTACTAACCTTCTCCATTGCAGCTAACGGTCTAGCGGTTGCTTCCCACTCTGTATCTTGCTTGATAAAATATATATATATACTGTATATGTGTGTGTGTATATATATATATATATATATATATATATATATCTCATGCTCTTACAAATTCTAGCATGCCATTTTTGCATTGGAATATCTATTCTAAATGCATTCCTTTCTTAAATATGATAGAATTCACAAAAAAACGGCTTTTTCTTTTTTTTTTTTTCGCGATATATTTTAATTTGATACAGACTTGTACTTTATATATGTCCTATTAATATGACATATTCTTGTGACCAATCACTGGAGACTTGAGGAGAAAAAGCAGTGTGTTTTATAACGTAGGAAGCAGACGAACGGTATGCTTAATATTTCGATAGCACTTCACCCAGACTGACACCAGATATGACACTTTTCATTGAGTGTAACATGAAGTGTGAATTTTCACTAACCAGTAAGCATGAAAGCACATTCATGTTGTTACTTTAGTGGTGTTTAAGGTTTCGTTTATGGAGTTATAAATATTTATGGAATTATATATTATCTCTTCAACTTTGCTGTGAAAAAAAAAATCAGTAAACAACATTTCATAAAGAGATTAGTGTAGAAAGTGGTAGACAAAACTGACAAGTTCTTAAATTTAAAGGGATAGTCTACTTCAGAATTTGAATTGTTTTAAAAGAAAGATAATCCCTTTATAACCCATTCCCCAGTTTTGCATATCAAATGGTTATATTAATATACTTTCTTTCATGTAATTAGCAAGAGTCCATGAGCTAGTGACGTATGGGATATACATTCCTACCAGGAGGGGCAAAGTTTCCCAAACCTCAAAATGCCTATAAATACACCCCTCACCACACCCACAAATCAGTTTTACAAACTTTGCCTCCTGTGGAGGTGGTGAAGTAAGTTTGTACTAGATTCTACGTTGATATGCGCTCTGCAACAGGTTGGAGCCCGGTTTTCCTCTCAGCGTGCAGTGAATGTCAGAGGGATGTGAAGAGAGTATTGCCTATTTGAATTCAATGATCTCCTTCTACGGGGTCTATTTCATAGGTTCTCTGTTATCGGTCGTAGAGATTCATCTCTTACCTCCCTTTTCAGATCGACGATATACTCTTATATATACCATTACCTCTACTGATTCTCGTTTCAGTACTGGTTTGGCTTTCTACTACATGTAGATGAGTGTCCTGGGGTAAGTAAGTCTTATTTTTGTGACACTCTAAGCTATGGTTGGGCACTTTTATATAAAGTTCTAAATATTTGTGTTTAAACATTTATTTGCCTTGATTCAGGATGTTCAATATTCCTTATTTCAGACAGTCAGTTTCATTATTTGGGATAATGCATTTGAATAATCATTTTTTTCTTACCTTAAAATTTGACTTTTTTCCCTGTGTGCTGTTAGGCTCGCGGGGGCTGAAAATGCTTCATTTTATTGCGTCATTCTTGGCGCAGACTTTTTTGGTGCAAAAATTTTTCTTTGTTATTTCCAGCGTCATACTTGTCACCGGAAGTTGCGTCATTTTTTTGTTTTTGCGCCAAAAATGTCGGCGTTACCGGATGTGGCGTCATTTTTGGCGCTAAAAGCATTTAGGCGCCAAATAATGTGGGCGTCTTTTTTGGCGCTATAAAATATGGGCGTCATTATTGTCTCCACATTATTTAAGTCTCATTGTTTATTTGCTTCTGGTTGCTAGAAGCTTGTTCACTGGCATTTTTTCCCATTCCTGAAACTGTCATTTAAGGAATTTGATCAATTTTGCTTTATATGTTGTTTTTTCTATTACATATTGCAAGATGTCTCAGATTGACCCTGAATCAGAAGATACTTCTGGAAAATCGCTGCCTGATGCTGGACCTACCAAAGTTAAGTGTATTTGCTGTAAACTTATGGTATCTGTTCCTCCAGCTGTTGTTTGTACTGTTTGTCATGACAAACTTGCTAATGCAGATATTTCCTTTAGTACTGTTACATTACCTGTTGTTGTTCCATCAACATCTAATACTCAGAGTGTTCCTGTTAACATAAGAGATTTTGTTTCTAAATCCATTAAGAAGGCTATGTCTGTTATTCCTCCTTCTAGTAAACATAAAAGGTCTTTTAAAACTTCTAATTTTTCAGATGAATTTTTAAATGAACATCATCATTCTGATTCTGATAATGTTTCCTCTGGTTCAGAGGATTCTGTTTCAGAGGTTGATGCTGATAAATCTTCATATTTATTCAAAATGGAATATATTCATTCTTTACTTAAAGAAGTTTTAATTGCATTAGAAATAGAGGATTCTGGTCCTCTTGATACTAAATCTAAACGTTTAAATAAGGTTTTTAAATCTCCTGTAGTTATTCCAGAAGTCTTTCCTGTCCCTGATGCTATTTCTGAAGTAATTTCCATGGAATGGAATAATTTGGGTAATTCATTTACTCCTTCTAAACGTTTTAAGCAATTATATCCTGTGCCATCTGACAAATTAGAGTTTTGGCACAAAATCCCTAAGGTTGATGGGGCTATCTCTACTCTTGCTAAACGTACTACTATTCCTACGGCAGATAGTACTTCCTTTAAGGATCCTTTAGATAGGAAAATTTAATCCTTTCTAAGAAAAGCTTACTTTTGTTCAGGTAATCTTCTTAGACCTGCTATATTTTTAGCGGATGTTGCTGCAGCTTCAACTTTTTGGTTAGAAGCTTTAGCGCAACAAGTAACAGATCATAATTCTCATAGCATTGTTAATCTTCTTCAACATGCTAATAATTTTATTTGTGATGCCATCTTTGATATCATTAGGGTTGATGTCAGGTATATGTCTCTAGCTATTTTAGCTAGAAGAGCTTTATGGCTTAAAACTTGGAATGCTGATATGTCTTCTAAGTCAACTTTGCTTTCCCTTTCTTTCCAGGGTAATAAATTATTTGGTTCACAGTTGGATTCTATTATTTCAACTGTTACTGGGGGGAAAGGAACTTTTTTACCACAGGATAAAAAATCTAAAGGTAAATTTAGGTCTAATAATCGTTTTTCGTTCCTTTCGTCACAATAAGGAACAAAAGCCTGATCCTTCCCCTACAGGAGCGGTATCAGTTTGGAAACCATCTCCAGTCTGGAATAAATCCAAGCCTTTTAGAAAGCCAAAGCCAGCTCCCAAGTCAACATGAAGGTGCGGCCCTCATTCCAGCCCAGCTGGTAGGGAGCAGATTACGGTTTTTCAAAGAAATTTGGATCAATTTGATTCACAATCTTTGGATTCAGAACATTGTTTCAGAAGGGTACAGAATAGGCTTCAAGATAAGGCTTCCTGCAAGAAGATTTTTTCTTTCCTGTGTCCCAGTAAATCCAGTGAAGGCTCAAGCATTTCTGAAATGTGTTTCAGATCTAGAGTTGGCTGGAGTAATTATGCCAGTTCCAGTTCTGGAACAGGGGCTGGGGTTTTGCTCAAATCTCTTTATTATACCAAAGAAGGAGAATTCCTTCAGACCAGTTCTGGATTTAAAAATATTGAATCATTATGTAAGGATACCAACATTCAAAATGGTAACTGTAAGGACTATCCTGCCTTTTGTTCAGCAAGGGCATTATATGTCCACTATAGATTTACAGGATGCATATCTGCATATTCCGATTCATCCAGATCACTATCAGTTTCTGAGATTCTCTTTCCTAGACAAGCATTACCAGTTTGTGGCTCTGCCGTTTGGCCTAGCAACAGCTCCAAGGATTTTTACAAAGGTTCTCGGTGCCCTTCTGTCTGTAATCAGAGAACAGGGTATTGTGGTATTTCCTTATTTGGACGATATCTTGGTACTTGCTCAGTCTTCACATTTAGCAGAATCTCATACGAATCGACTTGTATCGTTTCTTCAAGAACATGGTTGGAGGATCAATTTACCAAAGAGTTCATTGATTCCTCAGACAAGGGTAACCTTTTTAGGTTTCCAGATAGATTCAGTGTCCATGACTCTGTCTCTGACAGACAAGAGACGTCTAAAATTGGTTTCAGCTTGTCGAAACCTTCAGTCTCAATCATTCCCTTCGGTAGCCTTATGCATGGAAATTCTAGGTCTTATGACTGCTGCATCGGACGCGATCCCCTTTGCTCGTTTTCACATGCGACCTCTTCAGCTTTGTATGCTGAACCAGTGGCGCAGGGATTATACAAAGATATCTCAATTAATATCTTTAAAACCGATTGTACGACACTCTGACGTGGTGGACAGACCACCATCGTTTAGTTCAGGGGGCTTCTTTTGTTCTTCCAACCTGGACTGTGATTTTAACAGATGCAAGTCTGACAGGTTGGGGAGCTGTTTGGGGGTCTCTGACAGCACAAGGGGTTTGGGAATCTCAGGAGGTGAGATTACCGATCAATATTTTGGAACTCCGTGCAATTTTCAGAGCTCTTCAGTCATGACCTCTTCTAAAGAGAGTCGTTCATTTGTTTTCAGACGGACAATGTCACGACTGTGGCATATGTCAATCATCAAGGAGGGACTCACAGTCCTCTGGCTATGAAAGAAGTATCTCGAATATTGGTATGGGCGGAATCCAGCTCCTGTCTAATTTCTGCGGTCCATATCCCAGGTATAGACTATTGGGAAGCGGATTATCTCAGTCGCCAAACGTTACATCCGGGCGAATGGTCTCTTCACCCAGAGGTATTTCTTCAGATTGTTCAAATGTGGGGACTTCCAGAAATAGATCTGATGGCTTCCCATCTAAACAAGAAACTTCCCAGGTATCTGTCCAGATCCAGGGATCCTCAGGCGGAGGCAGTGGATGCATTGTCACTTCCTTGGAAGTATCATCCTGCCTATATCTTTCCGCCTCTAGTTCTTCTTCCAAGAGTAATTTCCAAGATTCTAAAGTAGTGCTCGTTTGTTCTGCTGGTGGCTCCAGCATGGCCTCACAGGTTTTGGTATGCGGATCTTGTCCGGATGGCCACTTGCCAACCGTGGACTCTTCCGTTAACACCAGACCTTCTATCGCAAGGTCCTTTTTTCCATCAGGATCTCAAATCCTTAAATTTGAAGGTATGGAGATTGAACGCTTGATTCTCAGTCATAGAGGTTTCTCTGACTCTGTGATTAATACTATGTTACAGGCTCGTAAATCTGTATCTAGGAAGATATATTATCGAGTCTGGAAGATTTACATTTCTTGGTGTCTTTCTCATCATTTTTCTTGGCATTCTTTTAGAATTCCTAGAATTTTACAGTTTCTTCAGGATGGTTTGGATAAAGGTTTGTCTGCAAGTTCCTTGAAAGGACAAATCTCTGCTCTTTCTGTTCTTTTTCACAGAAAGATTGCTAGTCTTCCTGATATTCATTGTTTTGTACAAGCTTTGGTTCGTATAAAACCTGTTATTAAGTCAATTTCTCCTCCTTGGAGTTTGAATTTGGTTCTGGGGGCTCTTCAAGCTCCTCCGTTTGAACCTATGCATTCGCTGGACATTAAATTACTTTCTTGGAAAGTTTTTTGTTTCTTTTGGCCATCTCTTCTGCTAGAAGAGTTTCTGAATTATCTGCTCTTTCTTGTGAGTCTCCTTTTCTGATTTTTCATCAGGATAAGGCGGTGTTGCGAACTTCTTTTAAATTTTTACCTAAGGTTGTGAATTCTAACAACATTAGTAGAGAAATTGTGGTTCCTTCATTGTGTCCTAATTCTAAGAATTCTAAGGAAAGATTGTTGCATTCTTTGGATGTAGTTAGAGCTTTGAAATATTATGTTGAAGCTACTAAAAATTTCTGAAAGACTTCTAGTCTATTTGTTATTTTTTCCGGTTCTAGGAAAGGTCAGAAGGCCTCTGCCATTTCTTTGGCGTCTTGGTTAAAGTCTTTGATTCATCATGCTTATGTTGAGTCGGGTAAAACTCCGCCTCAAAGGATTACAGCTCATTCTACTAGGTCAGTTTCTACTTCCTGGGCGTTTAGGAATGAAGCTTCGGTTGATCAGATTTGCAAAGCAGCAACTTGGTCTTCTTTGCATACTTTCACTAAATTCTACCATTTTGATGTGTTTTCTTCTTCTGAAGCAGTTTTTGGTAGAAAAGTACTTCAGGCAGCTGTTTCAGTTTGATTCTTCTGCTTATAATTTCAGTTTTTTTCATTATAAGATTTAAACTTTATTTTGGGTGTGGATTATTTTCAGCTGAATTGGCTGTCTTTATTTTATCCCTCCCTCTCTAGTGACTCTTGCTTGGAAGATCCACATCTTGAGTATTCATTATCCCATACGTCACTAGCTCATGGACTCTTGCTAATTACATGAAAGAAAACATAATTTATGTAAGAACTTGCTAATGATTTTTTTTTTTTTGTATAAAGCACAATTATTCCAATTCCTTATTTTTTATGCTTTCGCACTTTTGTGTTATCACCCCACTTCTTGGCTATGCGTTAAACTGATTTGTGGGTGTGGTGAGGGGTGTATTTATAGGCATTTTGAGGTTTGGGAAACTTTGCCCCTCCTGGTAGGAATGTATATCCCATACGTCACTAGCTCATGGACTCTTGCTAATATGAAAGAAATGAATTTATCAGGTAAATTCTTACATAAATTATGTTTTTTACCTCTGTGATTACCTTGTATCTAAGCTTCTGTAGACTGATCCCTTATTTCAGTTTTTTTTGACAGACTTGCATTTTAGCCAATCAGTGTCCTCTCATAAGTAACTCCACGGGAATGAGCACAATGGTATTGATGGCACATATGAACTAACACCTTCTAGCTGTGAAACTGTCAAATGCATTATGGTAAGAGCCAACCTTAAAGGGATACTAAACCCACATTTTTTTTTCTTTTGAGATTCAGATACATGAAATTTTAAGCAACTTTCTAATTTACTCCTATTAAAAATTTTCTTCGTTCTGTTGCTATCTTTATTTAAAAAGCAGGAATGTAAATCTTAGCAGCCAGCCCATTTTAGGTTAAGCACCATGGATAGCGCTTGCTTATTGGTGGCTGACATTTAGCCACTAATAAGGAAGCAGAACCCAGGTTCTCAAACAAAAATGGGCCGGCTCCTATTCATCACATTCCTGCTTTTTAAATAAAGATAGCAAGAAAAAGAAAAATTGATAATAGGAGTAAATTAGAAAGTTGCTTGACAAGCAGCAGCAGAAAGTATGAGTACTGGCAGACCGGAAGTGCGCCCCACAGAAGAAGCTCACCAAATAAAATAATTTAATGGGCTTAATAAATAATAATAAACAATAAAAAAACAAGCAGTGCTGCTAAAGCTGCCAATATATACAGTAAAGAAGCACGCCATATAATACAACTGAATGTGCCTCTCGTAGAAAAAACTGTCAGTCGGACATGCACAGTGCTGCTCAAGCAGCTAATTTCACGTTGCTTAGAGACAAAATATAAATAAAGATAGTCTGCGCCGCAAGAGAGCATAGTGCACATCTTAATTCCACCAGGGAAATAGAAGTACTGGCGAACATTCTTTAATAATGTCGCCTGCCCCGAAACCTATACCTCATTGGCCCCTCTCTGAGAAGGAGTAGTGTTTGAATACTGCTACACAGGCACTCATAGCATATGTGCGTATGCCGCTCAAAATCATAACTTTTACTATAAACATTTTTCTTAATTGAATTAATGCTTCTATTTATACATTCTAATTTTGACCTTTCCATCCCTTTAAACATTCATGATTCAAATAGAGCTTGTGGTTCCAATTTTACTTCCATTATCACACTGTGCACAGCCCTTTTAAATGCACACTTTATGAGGCATCATCTCCTATTAAGCATGTGCTCAACTTCACAGTGTATACTTTTGAGTCTATGACTTGCTGATGGTTGTCACATGATACAGGGGGTCGACAATTTAAAGGGATCAAAAGGTCAAAAATTAAAGGATTACTTTCTGTTATAATTTTTAAGCTAAACAACTAACATTAAAGTTAATAAACATTAATTAAAACCTACTGACCTATATTTTCTCCAAAACGAAGTTTCATAACGTTCTAAAAGTTATATCTTTTATTCGCCAATGATGTCACGTTATCCTGCCCACTATTTTCAGCACTACGTGTTCAAAATACTTAAACCAATAACTGTGTTTAAAGCGCCATTTTGAAACCTAGGTATTGTAAGCGGATTGGTACAAAGCAAAGGATACCCACGGAGTGGGTTTGGAAAACAATGAAATTTGCAGACAAGATTTCTGATATACGGTAGAGATGTTAATGAAATGCTATTGATAAAAAGCGTATTTGGGGTAGTTAGTTAGTAACAGGCATAGAAAATATTTACTTACAGTGGCCCTTTAAATGTGCATGGGGGCATTTCAGTTTGAAATAGAAGCATTTTTGCAATATATTTTCATCAGCAAAAATGCTTCTAGTAAAATGTATTACTGTTTTTCTGTGGCATACTTGCATATCCTGTGAGGGCCCGTGCAGTGCCAGATTAAGGTCTCAGTGGGCCTGGTGCTAAAGATTGGGCCGCCCGTGCACCAGAATTCAAACACCATGCCTGCTCAGAGTGCTAGTGGTGGTGTGTATTGCTTCTGAAGACATTATTTGTATCATACAATCTACTGCTGACTCTCTGAGAAGGTGCATGGGCCCTCACAGCATATGTGTGTATGCTGCAGAAAATCACTAACTTTTACTAGAAGAATTTTTACTAATGGAAGTATATTGAAAAAATGCTTGTATATTAAATTTAAATGCACCAATGCACATTTAATTTTTCACATTTTTATACCTTTTTTATAGTAATTTTTTAAATTGTTTACAATTTTCTTTTGCACTTTGAGTATGAAATTCTACTGTGTTTAATGGTGCTTTATTTTTAGGGGACATTACAGGGACATGAAACCCATTTTTTTTCTATCATGATTTAGAAAGAGTATGCAAATTTAAACCGCTTTCTAATTTACTTCTATTATCTAATTTGCTTCATTCTCTTGATATCCTTTGCTGAAAAGCATATCTAGATAGGTTCAGTAGCTGCTGATTGGTGGCTGCACTTAGATGCCTTGTGTGATTGGCTCACCCATGTGCATTGCTATTTCTTCAACAAAGGATATCTGAAGAATGAATCAAATTAGACAATATTGGAATGTTGTTTAAAATTGTATTCTGTACCTAAATCATGAAAGAAAATTTTTAGGTTTAGTGTCCCTTTAAGCTTCTTTATTGTAAATCCAGTCCAATCGATGGACTTTCAACTTCTTTTAACCTCATCTACGTTACTATGTGTGAAATTACATAAAAATACACTTTTATATGGATTTGTTTTTTTAAGAAAGAAGTGTATCTTGTTTGTTTTTACCTGGAATAGAATATACACCACTATTTTATATTTAATACCAGTGTGCAGACAAATAAAACATATTTTGGCCCCTGGGTCATATGTTGGACAACATTCTACTGAGCTTGCCTTATAGCCACAGTCAGTGCTAGTGCCAGTTCTGACTCGGCACCTGTCCCCATCCCGTTCATGACTTTGTGTCTTTGCATATGCCATCATGTTGTCATTTTACTAGGTGTGGTGCTGTTATACAAAGACTCACCCATTAGATGTCACTGTAATTTATTAATGCACAACAGGGCAGCTAATGGTTAACCATTCCATATATAGCTCATGTAACAACCATATGCATCTGTCAAACTTCCTTCGGTTTGCACAATAAAGAATATACGTTTTGTATGATAGGATTTAAACCAATCACTAGCAGAGAAGTGTGTTAACCTAACTGGATGCAGAGAAGCTGGTTTATATTTGATGAGTAAAGTAGGTTTTGAACTTCAACCCTGATGAAGTCATCTTCGTGCAGTGACAAATGTGTAGTACGCCTGGCTTTTTTTTTTTATCACAGTTAAGTGATAGAAGTCTGACTTTTTTTTCACACAACCAAACTTTGAACTTCTCATCTAGTAAAGGTAGCTGACTTCAGAAGTTATAATTAAAGGGATAGTGAACACCTTGACATTTTAATATAAACGGATTAGTTATGTATAGTAAAACAACTTTGTAATATACTTTATTTTGTCCCCTTTTCATGTAATTTATCTCTTAAAAATTGAGGATTTTTGAATGAAAATAAAGTAATTATGTTTCTTATGAAATTTTATTTTTTATGTTTAACATTTTAGTGATTTTAATGTGACAGAATCACACATAATGTTAGAAATAATTAGTACTGCAGGGGAATTCACATGGGACAATATTTGCATGCTTAGATTTTACTGATCCATAGTTTGATCTGGAGGACACATTTTAAAGGGACAGTCTACTTTGATTGTTTAATTTTTCTTTATTTTATTATTGCTTAAAAAGATAGATAATGCCTTTACTACTCATTCTCCAGCTTTACACAACCAACATTGTTATATTAATTTACTTTATAACCTCCAAATCTCTGCCTGTTTCTAAGCTCATGCAAGTCACCTCTTATCTCAGTGCATTTTATTAGCTTTTTACAGCCAGACAGTGCTAGTTCATGTGTGCCACACAGATTACATTGTGCTTACTTCCGTGGTGTTACACATGAGACAACAGTAATTGGCTTAAATGTAAGTTTGTAAATAGCACTGAGATAAGGGGGCAATATGCAGAGGCTTAAATACAAAGTGATCACAGAGGTAAAAAGTACATTAATATAACAGTGTTGGTTATGCAAAACTGGGGAATGGGTAATAAAGGGAGTATCTATCTTTTAAAGCAATTTTCAAGTAGACTGTTCCTTTAAAAAGTGTGAAAGCTTTTTGTGAAACATATCTCACTATAAAAACTTGCTGTAACTTTGCTGCTCAACAATTGCAAAATTTATAAAAGATTTGTATCTGCCTCATCATCCTTTTAATATAATGTAACATTATAATCAAGAGACGCATTTATTTATTTTTGTAAATGATCACTTTTTGATGCATAGAACGAATTCCACTATCAAGGATACGGTCCTCACAAAAGCACCTTGAAAATATTATTTAAAAAAAAAACAAATAAAAAAAAAATACACCCTGCACACCCTGTTTTCTCATATGCACAAAGAAAAATATTAAACAGTTGAATAAAAATAAAATGAAAAACAAGACAACCACGGCAGCATTGAAATCATTAGACACAACTGCAAGACAAGATTCTTCGCAAGTGCAATTGCGTCTTTTTAGATTCTGTGTTGCTAATGAATTTAAAGCATGATCTTTCCTCCTTTCTGAGTATTAATGAATCAAGTCCAATATCACATTAAACCGATCTTTTTATGTAAAAAAAAAAACATCTCACACTCCCTTGAGAGGCCAGAAATCAAATTCTGTAACTGAGGTTTTCAAATTTCCTAAAACAGCTGTTGATTTGAAAACCTATGTAACAGAATTTAGTTATTTGGTGCTCTGTGAGGGGCATGGGGCAGAGTACAGTTTATTTTATTTATTTATTTTACAGAAAATCGAGGCGTTTAAAGGGACATTAAACCCCAAAAAAATATTTCATGATTCAGACAGAGAATACAATTTTAAACAACATTCCAATTTACTTCTATTATCTAATTTGCTTCATTCTTTAGATATCATTTGTTGAAGAAATAGCAATGTACATGGGTCAGCCAATCATATGAGGCATCTATGTGCAGCCACCAATCAGCAGCTACTGAGCCTATCTAGATATGCTTTTCAGGACATAATATTAGGAGATTGAAGCAAATTAGATAATAGAAGTAAATTAGAAAGCTGTTTAAAATTGTATTCTCTGAATCATGAAAGAAAAAAATTGGGTTTAATGTCCATTTAATAATACAGAAAAGCTTTTTCAATACATTTTTTTTTCTTCTACAAAAGTCTCCATTAAACTCTAAGGAGATCTTTGCAGACCATTTGATAAACTTTTCTAAGGGATTGTAATATACCTTAAAGGGACATAATACTCAATGCTAAATCATTTGAAAGTGTTGAAGCATAACTGTAAAAAGCTGACATGAAAATATCACCTGAACATCTCTATGTAAAAAGTAAAGATATTTGACTTCACAATTGATTCTGCTCACCAGAGTAAGTGCTCAGTGAACAGTTATATTTCAGCTGCTGTCCAGCTGCAAGTTGAAGAAGAAAAAAAAAAATCAGCACCAGCAGTGCTAAGGTCATGCATTGCTTTGCTGTGTTCTCATGAGATTTCACTGAAATCTCATGAGGTTTCGTAGTAAACTTCCTTAAACTGAATAGAAAAATACCATGACACTGCCTGCACATGCCAGATGCACACTCCCTTGCAAGACCTGGGACTAGCATCCTGATTACAATGGGGTGTGAATACTTAGGACATTTTGAGGTAAATATCTTTCTTTTTTACATAGAGATGTTCAGGTAATATTTTCTAGTCCGCTTTTTATAGGTATGCTGCATCCCGTTCAAGTGCTTCAACATTTACGTATCATGTCCCAACCCCATGAGTGCTAACGACGGCTCAGAGCCGTCACTAGCACTCAAACACCTTTTGAGTAATCTGGAGGATCCCACTACCTACCACCCCGGCGTTCGGGCCTGTATAGTGACAGGCATTGCCGGGGCTTCCTGTTCTGTGCGGTGACGTCACACGCAATGACGTGATTATGTTACAGCGCAACTTTATTTAAAAATTAACAATGCAAAGTATACGAAAGGGGGCATGCATCTAAGCAGCTACAGACCCACAAGACGCGCCGTTGGAGAAAGGTAATCGCCTAACCTTTCCAACGGTATAAGTCTTGGGTATCTGGGGGAGGGAAAGTCAATTTTTTATTTTTTTTTAAATAGTGAAAAACAGAAAAAATTTAAATCCTGCTTAGTGCTCAAAGGGTAGGTTTAAACACAACCCTTTGACGATGAGCACTAGAGATCTTTTATATTTAACCTGCTAATTCTGTGAGATCAAACTTAGCCATAGGGGGCGATTTATCAAGCTCCGTATGTCCGCTCGCACATTAATAAAAATACCTCATAGTGTCCAGACAAAGTGGTAGCTGGTGCCATATGGGAAAGAGATTTAAGGTGATTATTGATATCCAGTGTGTGAGTGTAGCAGATGTCTAAAATCTCTATGTTCAATAAAGGTCATCTCAAGCCAAAGCTTTTGTGCTATTTAACAGGACACGCTCTATTTCATTAGAGGATTTTATTTGTAAACAAATCTGCTGATTGGTTGCTGTACACATTTATACTTTGTGTCATTGGCTCACCCAGTGTGTTTAGATAGCTCCCAGTAGTGCATTGCTGCTCAACAAAGGAGATGAAGCAAATTTGATAATTTTAAGTAAATTTTAAATGTGTTTAAAATTACATGATCTACATGAAAAGGAAAAAAAAAGCTGTGAGAGCATAATTCCCAAAGCAATCAATTGTAGTTTTTTATTTGCTGCAGAGGCTAAATGATGTGACGTTAAAGTGGCAGAAGAGCAGCAGAAACGCATGCATTTAATGTACAGTGGGAATGTGGATTACCCAGTATTTTAAAGGGGCATGAATGTAAAAATGTGACGTTTATGATTTAGACAGAGCTTACAATGAAAAAAAAATTACTTCTATTATCAAATGTATCCAATTTCTTTCTCTTGAAATAGTTATTGAAATCCAGCTCCCTTCTGTGACAGTATATCTAGATATGCCAAGGAGGGTGCACATTTGTAAAGGGACATGAAGCCCAAAAGTTTTAAATCATGATTCGGATAGAGCGTATCATTTTAAACAACATTTCAATTAACTTCTATTATCAAATTTCATTCTCTTGGTATCCTTTGTTGAAGGAACAGCAATAGTTAGCTGAGCACATTTGGTTAACCAAAAACAAGATCTCTGACAAAGCGCATGTGCGAAACGCGTCAGCAGGGAGATTTACCTACTTGTTGGATGTCTCCTAACTGAATAAATCCTGGACTGCACTGGCTACCTTGAGGACCTTTTCTTCATGCTTTTTATAACAAAATACACGAGGCATATACATGCAGCCACCAATCAAAAGCTAGCTCTCACTAGTGCATTGCTGCTCCTCAGCCTACCTAGGTATGCTTTTAAACAATATTAGATATTAGAAGTAAATCTGAAAGTTGTTTAAAATTGCACAAAAAGTTTAGTTTTACCTTACAGTCCCCTTAAGCACTATTTGGCAGGGCATTTTCCCGAGTCTACCTAGATATGCTTTCATGGAAAGGAGTGATGTTTTAACGAAGGATTCTAAGAAAAAGAAATATGCTTGAAGGAAAATTGGAAAAAGTATTCCTTTAAATTGTTTGCTGTATCTGTATCATGAAATTTTAATTTTAGCTGCCACGTCCATTTAAATTAACCTACAGATTTGTATTCATGACAGTTAAAAGTTTCAAGTTGTTTACATTTGAAAATATTGTAGAACGTCTGCTTTACTCAAGAAAATAAATATTATCCTAGCCTTTTTTTCAATTAAATGTGTGAAATATATAGAGCAGGAAAAAGTCTTTAAAACTATGTTTACATTTAAAGGGACATTTGTTTTTATACATGTAGAGTGCTCATCAGCAATTATGCACTGAATGCAAAATATCTAAATCTGGGTTTAAAATGGTTTGTTAGTAAGTTGTTTACTACGTTGGAGAAATCCTTGAATCATATGTGTGAACAAGCAGAAGATGCAAATAAGCTTATGCGCTGCTCTAAGCAATCACTGCGCATTGAGAGGATGTTCTCCAGCCTCTGTAAACCGTTAAAAATCACACAAAACACACATTTTTTTAGAGGTAAATTACAACAACAAAAAATCAGGCAAAATAATTAGTGTTCATTGCTTTTTTGTGCTTAATTAAACATTTTATAGGATATTGAATTCTCCGCTAAATGTTTCTGTAAACAAGAGGAGATAGTGGATGCTTGCCAAATACAGAGTTACATTCTCCCTGAAAAGGAAGATCTGATCATAATGTGAATTAAAGAGTGTGATGTGCGCAGGAGAAGCTGTTTATTAACTACCAGTCACCACCAGTGTTGTATAATACCCAGAATCAATTTAGTTCTGTCACACTTCCTCAGTAATCCTGCTTTTCTAACACCATAGAGAATCACAGATGCCAGACCTTTTTAGTGTTCTGCATAGAGATGCTCATCCGTGGGTTTAACGGTAAACATATCAGACAGGAGACACAGAGGTAAAAAGTACCAAACTCTCCCAGCAAGAGCAGGAACACTCAAGAAGTAATCTATGTTCACGGCCAGTGGTTCTCAAGGAGATAGAACTGAGATACTCCCTGGAACATATATAGGACGTTGGATATGCGCACAGACATAAAATTATTTTTTAAACAAAATGTTCATCATGAAAACAGAAAACCATTGACCCGCTATTTCCTATGGGGAACATCTTCATCGAAGCAAAGATGCAGCAGATTAAGGGGTCATGAAACTTTCTTTTTTCGTTTGTGATTTAGATAGATTGATGTATATTTATAAAATATTTTACCAGGAAGGATACATTGAGATTTCTCTCGTTTTCAAGTATGTCCTGGGGGAGCAAATTTGATTATAAAGGTAAATTGGAAAGTTGTTTAAAATCCCTTTCTCTATCTGAACTATGAAACAAAAAAAAAACTGGATTTCATGTCCCTTTAAAAAGACACTGAACCTAACTTTTTTTCTTTCGTGATTCGGATAGAGCATGCAATTTTAAGCAACTTTCTAATTTACTCCTATTATCAAATTTTTTCTTCGTTCTCTTGATATCTTTATGTGAAAAATCAGAAATGTAAACTTATGAGCCGGCCTATTTTTGGTTTAGAACCCTGGGTAGCACTGGCTTCATTTTAGCCACCAATCGGAAAGCACTACCCAGGTGCTGAACCAAAGATGGGCCGGCTCCTAAGCTTACATTTCTGATTTTTCACATAAAGATAGTAAGAGAATAAAGAAAAATTGATAATAGGAGTAAATTAGAAAGTTGCTTAAAACTGCATGCTCTATCTGAATCATGAAAGAAAAAAAAATGGTTTCAGTGTCCCTTTAATTATAATCCTTGCAGGAATGTCTCCCTGCTATTTCTTGCCAGTAAGAGCATAGGAGGCTAAATATTACACACATAGCTTCTTGTACATTCTTCACACGTGCCGTTTACAGAAGATAACACCCCCATGTTACATTGTCAGCTAAAATCTTATCACAGAAGAATAATACTAGTTGTGATCTCCCATTCGTTTCCTTTTTTACTATATTTTTATTTTTACTGTTTTTACTCTTTGCTGCAGCGTAGACAGCATCACGTGCATTTCATTTCATCAAATTCAAAATAACATTTCTCTTGATGGTGTTTCAGTGATTACATTTCCAGTTACATTTTATTTATGAACTAACCTACAAAATAGCAAATTAAACTCCCAATAGCTGAATTTCATGGACTTAAAGGGATATAAAAGTTCAAAAAGAAAATGCTTTAATGGACACTATTGTGATGATTGTTTGATCCTGAACTTTTGGGTCAGATGTACAAAAACTCACCAGCAGAGAGAAACATAACACAAAATCTTTGTATTTTGTTGTGTTGTTTTGAACATATGCAATATGGCCTCTAATTGGCTGTATTTTCCTAGACCCCCCCCCCCCCCCACACTTTTTTTTTATTATTAGAAAAAGCTGCAGTAAGTAGGTATTTTTAAATTTAAACCTTTTTGCTTTTTTATTTTTCATTTACAGACTGCACTACAGATGTTGATTCTGATTTCTGACTTTAGGAGGTGCATTTGCCATTTATGCTTCTGGGATATGTGCTAGTAATGTTAAAGGGACATTATGCACTTGTTTTTTATTTGCATAAATGTTTTGTAGATGATTCATTTATATAGCCCATCTGGGAGTGTTTTTGTAACAATGTATAGTTTTGCTTATTTTGTAATAACATTGCGCTGATTTTCAGATTCCGAAACAAGCCCCACAGTGTCAGATGTAGACTCTATTACATGCAGTTGTATAAAACCTGGTGTACACTGTCACTTTAATATGTAGTTGTGAATGGATGGTTTGCACAAATTAAAAATAAATAAATGCATTTCACGCCAAAACTAAAAAAGCTATTTAGTGTATTTCCAAATCATAGCAAACCTAACTCTACTGCTGCACTGCAAATTAATAAGAGTAGTGCAGACATATCCCACAAACAAATGCCCACAAGAATGCATTTATGCTACACAAAGTCTATCATTTAAAGGGACAGTGATGCCAAAATTTCATGATTCAGATAGAGCACACAATTTTGAACTTTCCAATTCACTTCCATTATCTAAATGTACACAATCTTTTTATATGCACACTTTCTGAGGAACCCGCTCCTACTGATCATGTGCAAGAATTCACAGAATATACATATATGCTTTTAAATGTCATCATTTAAAATATAGACTAAGTGTTATTGTTATTGATGTTTTACTGTGTTTGGTCGCACCCAACTACCTAGCTCAGCATTTTTTTCCCTCTTCTCATTTTTCCCACATGAGCTATTGAATTCATTAGATGTGCGGTGCCCTGACTTGGCTGTACACACATGGGTCCGGCTGAATATGATTGCACAGCTAGAGCCTGTGAGTAGATAGCACAGGTATAGGAGCGCACCTTCAGCTTATTCAACAGCTGTGGTACAGGTTCTGATTGGCTGTACAGTTTGTTTTATTATAAAACGAACAAAAAACAATGCTGAGAAAGAAGACCGAATTCTGTAAATTAGAAGTATATGAAACATTTAGTAAAAAAAAAGTTTGTTAAATCAAAGTAAGCATAAAGACAGATTGTGTTTTAAAAAAAGCAAAGAACTTACTTGTTTTCTTGCTAAATTATCACTTAGCCACTGCCTACAGCTAGATAAAGGAGCTACCATTACAGAATTGATGTTCTACTGTCACATTATTTTGCCACAAACATACTCTACTGAGCATGGGCCATAAACAAACTATAGCTAGCAACACTTCATATGAAAAGCTGCTCCTTTGCCTTCCTTGGAGATAACTCCTTATGTGGCAGAAAGTAATGTTCCCTTCACAAATAAAGTAAAAAAGAAAAAGTGATAAAAGGTAAAATCCTTTTAAAATGATGAATAATACATATTGGAATGATTTATATTACACTTTATTACAACAATAAAACAGACTATTATGTATCCCTTTAAGGAGCTATATAAAGGATAAAAAGATGGGTTAAAGGACCATTTAAGGCAGTAGAATTGCATAATTAACAAGTGCATAATAAAAAGACAATGATTTAACACCTACTCTGAATTTCAAATAAGCAGTAATTATTTTTTCCGGCTCCTGTATCATGTGAAAGACATCAGCCAGTCACAAACTAGTATACATATACCCTGTAAGCTTGTGCACATGCTCAGTAGGATCTTGTTCCCCAGAAAGTGTGCATATAACAAGACTGTGCAAAATTTGATATTGGAAGTAAATTGGAAAGTGTCTTAAAAATTGCTGCTCTATCTGAATCATAAAAGTTTTATTTTGACTTGAGTGTCCCTTTAAGTTAATTTTTATAAGGTGAGATTTAGATGTAAGACGTGTTTGTAGTGCATAAATGACATTGTAATGCAGCAGTAGAGTTGTTTGCTATCACTTTAAGACCTTGCGCTATAGTTGTCTTATCTGATGCCAGAATATGTCCCTAGTTATATATCTACCTCTTATTCCAATCTTCTGATCTTTTTACTACCTGCTCTGTATGCTGCACAACAGTGTGGTCTACGCCATAACATCAATTATTCAGAAGCCCTTCTCTTTGAAAGAACATCAAACATATACATTGTTTTCAGCTTTTTGTTTGACACATAACTTGCCTTGTAAGATAAGGCTGTATCAGCTCAGACCTGACACTTCTGGTATAAGTTATATCCCAGTGACAACAATGAGATGTCAGCAGCAGCTATCTGATGACTCTATTCACACCATTGCTGTATTCTTGCCCTTATATTGACAGGGGAGAATCACTTGATGAGGGTTATGTCAGGGCAGGGTACATCATTAACCTAAAAAAGGAGAGTCCTGCAATATGAAACCATTTTTTGTTTTGTGTAAAAGTTGCTTTGTCTGATTTAAATAAAATGATTGGTGACAGGACCCTATTACAGTATTCAGTGGACAGTTATCTAAGGGTAAGTGATGTAGACTTGGCTGCTTATTGCTAAATCAAGCAACTCGGATGTTAGATAAGGGGTCTTCAATAGCTCCCCTCCCTCTTCATAGAAACACTATGGGCTAAGGTCTTATGACTGGCTACAGAGATGCATATATGTAATGATGTCACACTCATCGGGGTTGTATGAATATGGCAGGTCTTATGACTGGCTAGAGAGATGCATATATGTAATGATGTCACACTCATCGGGGGTGTATGAATATGGCAGACCTTATACTGGCTAGAGAGATGCATATATGTAATGATGTCACACTCATCGGGGTTGTATGAATATGGCAGGCCTTATGACTGTCTACAGAGATGCATATATGTAATGATGTCACACTCATCAGGGCGTATGAATATGGCAGGCCTTATGACTGGCTAGAGAGATGCATATATCTAATGATGTCACACTCATAGGGGGTGTATGAATATGGCAGACCTTATGACTGGCTAGAGAGATGCATATATGTAATGATGTCACACTCATCTGGGTTGTATGAATATGGCAGGTCTTATGACTGGCTAGAGATATGCACATATGTAATGATGTCACACTCATCGGAGGTGTATGGATATGACAGACCTTATGACTGGCTAGAAATATGCAAATATTTAATGTCACACTCATCGGGGTTGTATGAATATGGCAGGCCTTATGACTGGCTACAAAGATGCATATATGTAATGATGTCACACTCATCGGGGTTGTATGAATATGGCAGGCTTTATGACTGGCTAAAGATATGCACATATGTAATGATGTCAAACTCATCATGGGTGTATGAATATGGCAGACCTTATGACTGGCTAGAGAGATGCACATATTTAATGATGTCACACTCATCGGAGGTGTATGAATATGGCATGTCTTATGACTGGCTAGAAATATGAATATATGTAATGATGTCACACTCATTGGAGGTGTATAAATATGGCAGGCCTTATGACTGGCTAAAGATATGCACATATGTAATGATGTCACACTCATCGAAGGTGTATGAATATGGCATGCCTTATGACTGGCTAAAGATATGCATATATGTAATGTCACACTCATCGTGGGTGTATGAATATGGCAGGTCTTATGACTGGCTAGAAATATGCATATATGTAATGATGTCACACTCATCGGAGGTGTATGAATATGGCAGGCCTTATGACTGGCTAAAGATACGCATATATGTAATGATGTCACACTCATCATGGGTGTAATGAATATGGCAGGTCTTATGACTGGCTAGAGAGATGCATATATGTAATGATGTCACACTCATCGGGGGTGTTTGAAAGGAATAATGTAAAGTGCATGGACTTAGATGAATAAAACATAAAAGTAGATTTAGATTTATAAAACAGAATATTCCAAGCAACATTTATCTAAAAAAATAAAATAGTTTTCTCCTGGGAATTCCTTTTATTTTGCTAATATTTTGATGTTCTGCTTTAGATGGGCAGCTAGTATAAATTATTGGTGCACCAGGAAGCACTGATACATAAACCCAAGCTTGCTTATACAGCAGAGGAAATATACTTAGTGATCTTTGTACATCTGAGTAAATGCACCTACAAGCAGTTTGCTGCTGATAAACTTGTCTATGGGTTTAGATTGTGATTACTGATCCTTACAGGCCGCACGTTTGTTGTGGGATATGAACTGAATGTGCTGGATTAGCAGTGGTTCCAGATGGCCTGAGATTTAGAATTTCATGACTTTGTTTGAGCTTTTTATATAAAGCCATGGTTTCAATTGCAGTGCTGTATGGACAGCCTCAGGGTAGCATTTTCTATCATTTTACTTATATAAGACAATACTTTAAATTGCTCTAGAATATTTCTCTGTTCCTCATTACCTTTCTGGGTCCCTTGCAGGCACTGACTCCTCAAATCATTCCTGTTACACCCAGAGCCTAATTCTGAATATTTGATTGTTTTCTTAAACCTTCTGTGGAGCATTTAAAGTCTTATTTCCTTAAAGGAACAGTCTACAACATAATTTGTATTGTTTTAAAAGACAGGTAATCCCTTTATTACCCATTCCCCAGTTTTGCATAACCAACACAGTTATATTAATGTATTTTTTTCCTCTGTGATTACCTTGCATCTAAGCATCTTCTGACCCCCTGATCTCATTACTTTTATTTATTATCCATTGACTTGCATTTTAGCCAATTAGTGCTGTGTTGTGCTGACTCTTAAATAATTCCACGGGCGTGAGAACACTGTTATCTATATGGCCCACGTGAACTAGCAGTCTCCTGTTGGGAAAAGCAAATAAAAAAGTATGTGATAAGAGGCTGTCTGTAGTGGCTTAGAAACAGACAGACATTTAGAGGTTTAAATGTTATAAAGTATATTAATATAACAATGTTGGTTGTGCAAAGCTGGGGAATGGGTAGTAAAGGCGTTTATCTTTTTGAACAATAACAATTTTAGTGTTGACTGTCCCTTTTAAAGGGACAATAAAATCAAAATGAAACTGTCAGCATTCAAAATGTTTGCCATTTTAAATATGTCTCCATTTTATTTCTATTATCAAATTTGCTTCATTCTTTAAGTATCCTTAGTTCAAGAGCATACCTAGGTGCACAGAGAAGCGACTGTGTACAGCTGGGGGCTAGCTGGCGATTAGTGGCTATACATATGCCTCTTGTCATTGACTCATCAGATGTGCATTTCTGGAAAAATGTTTAAAACTTTATTCTCTGTCTGAATCGTGAACATTTTAAATGACCAGTTAATACATTTTTAGATTTGCATAATCAACAAGTGCATGGTAAAATGAAAATGCACTTAATCTAAACTTCAAATGAGTAGTAGATTTGTTTGTGACACATTTCGAATTGGTCTATTTCCACTCCTCCTGTATCATGTGACAGCCATCAGCCAATCACAAATGTATATAAGTATATTCTGTGATTTATTGTGCATGCTCAGTAGGAGCTGGTAAGCCAAAAGTATAAATATAAAAAGACTGTGCACATTTTGTTAATGGAAATGAATTGGAAAGTTGTTTTAAAATCGCATGCTCAATCTGAATAATACTGTAACAAAAATGTGAGTATAATGGCATTTTAGTTATAAATTACATTCATCAGTTTAAATTGATAGTAAAATCAAAATGAAACTTACATGATTCAGATGGAGCATGTAGTTTTAATACACTTTTAAAATGACTTCTTTTCAAATGTGCTTTGTTCTCTTGGTACGCCCTGTTGAAAAAAAAAAAAATGCACATATCCTAGTGAAACCTAGCTGCTGATTGGAGCCTACGCACATTTGTCTCTTGTGATTGGTTGACTAGATGTGTTCAGCTAGCAGCTGTAAGTAGTGCAATGCGGTTACTTCAGCAAAGGATAACAAAAGAATTAAGCATATTTGATTATAAAAAAAATATGAAAGTTGTTTAAAATTGTATGTTCTATTTTTAGGGTTTCCTGTCCCTTTTAATTTCACTATTTATATTACTTGAATTTACAAAATTTTAGGCAAATACACATCAGTTAGGGTTGAAATTCCCCTAGGGTAAAGGGGAAATTAGGTATGGGAACAGATTAAAGTTCTCTAAATTCCCTGCAGGGTCAGCCTATGTATCCCTGGGGGGCAGTGCCTGATATCAAATTATATATGAAAAAAATATAGAGAAAGAAAGAGGTATATGGTGGCACACTTCAATAGAGAGCTTATGATTGCAATTCATGCATCAGAAAGGCACTAGGAAGAAATTAAATTAAAATATAACTTTTATTATGTTAATTAAAATAAGAACCTTAATTGTGTATGTAATGGTTAAAAATAGGGTATATTTATGTTAGTATAGTACAAAATACAATCCAATGTTTACTAAGTTGTCATCAATAAATAGTATTTTTACAACTAATATCTTCTCTCTTTATTTTAAATTCAATTTCTGTGTCCTGGTCCACGCAGGGTTAAGTAAGTTATAACATAGTTGTATATGTAATTTACAAAATCATATAGTGAGGTAGTGTAGCAACAATTCCATTCAAAAAGCTATGCTAAGCTTGGATATAACAATTATCATTTTTTTTTTTTTAAAGGAGCGGTGTAGAAATTTTGAGATGACATGCTAGATTTCAAAGCATGTGTGGAACCCATGTTTAAAAATTCTCACAATGGTATCGGAATGATATGATCACTATATGTGACACTGCGCTCTGATTGTATTTATTTACACATCCGGGGAATTGCAGGCTATTGGTGAACCAACACACACACCCCCTCCTATTTATTGATGATGATTTAGATAATTAAGGGTATATGTTACTTATTTGACTTAACATATTCATACTAATAATAGGACAATCTATTTATGTACTATACAGTTCCTACTGTACCAAATAATAGAAAGTCAGCTGTCCCTATGTTTATTGTGGGTGACAACTTGGTAAACATTGGGTTGTATTTTGTACTATACTAACATAAATATACCCTATTTTTAACCATTACATACACAATTAAGGTTCTTATTTTAATTAACATAATAAAAGTTATATTTTAATTTAATTTCTTCCTAGTGCCTTTCTGATGCATGAATTGCAATCATAAGCTCTCTATTGAAGTGTGCCACCAAATACACATCCGTTACCTAATGAGATGTAAAGAACTCATTGTTTAAAAAAAAATTAATAAAAATAAATGACTGGTGTCTGTTGTACAACTAAAAAACTTAAAAGAGTGGTGTTATCCAAACATGCTGCACCTTTTTCTATGCTAGCATAATATTCAGAAATGACATTATACATAGGTACTAATTTTACTAAGTCTGTTTTACTCTATTTCCATAAAAAGTGCAGTTCTTCACGGCTTTGCTAAGCACTACAACTGTATTGAACAGCCGGTACGCTGATTTGTGGATTCTCCAGGGTTTTTTGTGTGCACATTTTCTCTCTCCTTTATCTCTTTCAGTCGATTGGCTAAGAATATTGCCAATTAAATATCAATGTAATAAAAAATGTGATCCGTGTTATGTTTGGAGATGTAGAGTGACAGAAAAACAAACAAATGATTTACACCATTCTTCTAGCTATACTGGTTGATTAACAAGCTGAGCAGAATTCCTCATCTGCAAGATTCTAAACCAAATGAGGCCTTACTATATAAACATGACTAGTCAACGGAGTGAAGCTAGTCTGTTCTATAGCTGGCACCGTGCTGAAGTAATACTATAAAACCACACATGCCAGATATTTGTTTTAATTAGACTTTGTAGATTAGTCCTACTGCCCATCTGTCAGCCCCAATAGCTTGATCTATCCCTGCTGCTTTTGCTTGGTGGGT